>NW_027448219.1:55000-57500 GCF_038048845.1 Mixophyes fleayi
GATCTTGGAAGCTAAGCAGGGTCAGGCCTGGTTAGTACTTGGATGGGAGACCACCTGGGAATGCCAGGTGCCATAGGCCATTTTTTTCTCTCTCTTGTTCTTGCTTCCTTCAATGCTGGTTTTGAGATGTATAAGAGATGTAGGTCTGTAAGCAACCAACACCTACAGCCACACCACCCTGAACAAGCCCAATCTCGTCTGATCTTGGAAGCTAAGCAGGGCCGGGCCTGGTTAGTACTTGGATGGGAGACTACCTGGGAATACCAGGTGCCATAGGCATTTTTTTTTCTCTCTCTTGTTCTTGCTTCCTTCAATGCTGGTTTTGAGATGAATAAGAGATGTAGGTCTGTAAGCAACCAAAACTTACAGCCACACCACCCTGAACAAGCCCAATCTCGTCTGATCTTGAAAGTTAAGCAGTGCTGGGCCTGGTTAGTACTTGGATGGGAGACTACCTGGGAATACCAGGTGCCGTAAGCCTTTTTTTTTCTCTCTCTTGTTCTTGCTTTCTTCAATGCTGGTTTTGAGATGTAGGTCAGTAGGCAACAAATACCTACAGCCACACCACCCTGAACAAGCCCAATCTCGCCTGATCTTGGAAGCTAAGCAGGGCCAGGCCTGTTTAGTACTTGGATGGGAGAACACCTGGGAATACCAGGTGCTGTAGGCCTTTTTTTTCTCTATCTCTTGTTCATGCTTCCTTCAATGCTGTTTTGAGATGTATAAGAGATGTAGGTCTGTAAGCAACCAACACCTACAGCCACACCGCCCTGAACAAGCCCAATCTTGTCTGATCTTGGAAGTTAAGCAGGGCCGGGCCTGGTTAGTACTTGGACGGGAGACCACCTGGAAATACCAGGTGCCGTAGGCATTTTTTTTTTCTCTCTCTTGTTCTTGCTTCCTTCAATGCTGGTTTTGAGATGAATAAGAGATGTAGGTCAGTAGATAACCAATACCTACAGCCACACCACCCTGAACAAGCCCAATCTCCCCTGATCTTGGAAGCTAAGCAAGGCCAGGCCTGGTTAGTAGTTGGATGGGAGACCACCTGGGAATACCAGGTGCCATAGGCCTTTTTTTTTTCTCTCTCTTGTTCTTGCTTCCTTCAATGCTGGTTTTGAGATGTAGGTCAGTAGGCAACAAATACCTACAGCAACACCACCCTGAACAAGCCCAATCTCGCCTGATCTTGGAAGCTAAGCAGGGCCGGGCCTGGTTAGTACTTGGATGGGAGACCACCTGGGAATACCAGGTGCTGTAGGCCTTTTTTTTCTCTCTCTCTTGTTCTTGCTTCCTTCAATGGTGGTTTTGAGATGTATAAGAGATGTAGGTCTGTAAGCAACCAACACCTACAGCCACACCGCCCTGAACAAGCCCAATCTTGTCTGATCTTGGAAGTTAAGCAGGGCCGGGCCTGGTTAGTACTTGGATGGGAGACCACCTGGGAATACCAGGTGCCGTAGGCATTTTTTTTTCTCTCTCTTGTTCTTGCTTCCTTCAATGCTGGTTTTGAGATGAATAAGAGATGTAGGTCAGTAGATAACCAATACCTACAGCCACACCACCCTGAACAAGCCCAATCTCGCCTGATCTTGGAAGCTAAGCAGGGTCAGGCCTGGTTAGTACTTGGATGGGAGACCACCTGGGAATGCCAGGTGCCATAGGCCATTTTTTTCTCTCTCTTGTTCTTGCTTCCTTCAATGCTGGTTTTGAGATGTATAAGAGATGTAGGTCTGTAAGCAACCAACACCTACAGCCACACCACCCTGAACAAGCCCAATCTCGTCTGATCTTGGAAGCTAAGCAGGGCTGGGCCTGGTTAGTACTTGGATGGGAGACTACCTGGGAATACCAGGTGCCATAGGCATTTTTTTTTCTCTCTCTTGTTCTTGCTTCCTTCAATGCTGGTTTTGAGATGAATAAGAGATGTAGGTCTGTAAGCAACCAAAACTTACAGCCACACCACCCTGAACAAGCCCAATCTCGTCTGATCTTGAAAGTTAAGCAGTGCTGGGCCTGGTTAGTACTTGGATGGGAGACTACCTGGGAATACCAGGTGCCGTAAGCCTTTTTTTTTCTCTCTCTTGTTCTTGCTTTCTTCAATGCTGGTTTTGAGATGTAGGTCAGTAGGCAACAAATACCTACAGCCACACCACCCTGAACAAGCCCAATCTCGCCTGATCTTGGAAGCTAAGCAGGGCCAGGCCTGTTTAGTACTTGGATGGGAGACCACCTGGGAATACCAGGTGCTGTAGGCCTTTTTTTTCTCTATCTCTTGTTCATGCTTCCTTCAATGCTGGTTTTGAGATGTATAAGAGATGTAGGTCTGTAAGCAACCAACACCTACAGCCACACCGCCCTGAACAAGCCCAATCTTGTCTGATCTTGGAAGTTAAGCAGGGCCGGGCCTGGTTAGTACTTGGACGGGAGACCACCTGGAAATACCAGGTGCCGTAGGCATTTTTTTTTTCTCTCTCTTGTTCTTGCTTCCTTCAATGCT
>NW_027448220.1:0-62214 GCF_038048845.1 Mixophyes fleayi
TGAATCATGAATCATAAATCGAATCATGAATCATGAATTAAATCAGGAATCACATCATGACTTGAATCATGAATCATGAATTGAATCATGAATCATGAATTAAATCATGAATCATGAATCATGAATTGAATCATGAATCATGAATTATGAATCATGAATGAATCGTGAATCATGAATCATGAATTAAATCAGGAATCAAATCATGAATTGAATCATGATCATGAATTAAATCATGAATCATGAATCATGAATTGAATCATGAATCATGATGAATCATGAATCATGAATCAGAAGGAATTAATGAATCATGAATCTGAATTGAATCATGAATCATGAATCATGAATTGAATCATGAATCATGAATCATGAATCGAATCATGAATCATGAATCAAATCATGAATCTTGAATTGAATCATGAATCAAATCATGAATTGAATCATGAATTGAATCATGAATCGAATCATGAATCATGAATGAATCATGATCGAATCATGAATCATGAATCGAATCATGAATCTTGATTGAATCATGAATTGAATCATGAATCATGAATTCATGAATTGAATCATGAATTGAATCATGAATCATGAAATGAATCATGAATCGAATCATGAATCATGAATCGAATCATGAATCTTGAATTGAATCATGAATTGAATCATGAATCGAATCAGAATCGAATCATGAATCATTGAAATGAATCATGAATCATGAAATGAATCATGAATCGAATCATGAATCTTGAATTGAATCATGAATCGAATCATGAATCATGAATCATGAATTGAATCATGAATCATGAATCATGAATCATGAATCGAATCATGAATCAAGATTCATGAATCGAATCATGAATCATGAATTGAATCATGAATCTTGAATCATGAATTGAATCATAATTCATGAATCAAATCATGAATTGGAATCATGAATCATGAATCGAATCATGAATCATGAACCGAATCATGAATCATGAATTGAATCATGAATCTTGAATCATGAATCATGAATTGAATCATAATTCATGAATCGAATCATGAATTGAATCATGAATCATGAATCGAATCATGAATCATGAATTGAAATCATGAATTTAATCATGAATCATGAATCGAATCATGAATCATGAATTGAATCATGAAATGAATCATAAATCATGAATTGAATCATGAATGAATCATGAATCATGAATTGAATCATGAATCATGAATTAAATCATGAATCAAGAATCTTGAATTGAATCATGAATCATGAATTATGAAACATGAATTAAATCATGAATCATGAAATGAATCATCAATCATGAATCATGAAACATGAATTGAATCATGAATCATGAAACGAATCATGAATCATGATTAATGCATTGAATCATGAGTAATTGAATCATAAATCATGAATTAAAATCATGAATCATGAATCGGATCATAAATCATGAATCAAGAATCATGATCGAATCATGAATTATGAATTGAATCATGAATCATAAATCATGATCATGAATCAATCATGAATCATTAATCAGATCATAAATCATGAATCAAGAATCATAAATCGAATCATGAATTATGAATTGAATCATGAATCATAAATCATTAATCATGAATCAAATCATGAATCATAAATCATGAATTATGAATTATGAATTGAATCATAAAATCATGAATCGAATCTTGAATAATGAACATGAATTTAATCATGATTGAATCATGAATCATGAATCTGAATTGAATCATGAATCATGAATCATGAATCATGAATTGAATCATGAATCATAAATCGAATCATGAATTTTGAATTGAATCATGAATTGAATCATTAATCATGAATCATGAATCATGAATTGAATCATAATTTGAATCATGAATCATGAATCATGAATTTAATCATGAATCATGAATCCAATCATGGAATCATGAATCATGAATCATGAATCGAATCATGAATCATGAATCATGAATCGAATCATGAATCATGAATCAAGATTCATGAATCGAATCATGAATCATGAATTGAATCATGAATCTTGAATCATGAATGGAATCATAATTCATGAATCAAATCATGAATTGAATCATGAATCATGAATCGAATCATGAATCATGAACCAAATCATGAATCATGACTTGAATCATGAATCTTGAATCATGAATCATGAATTGAATCATAATTCATGAATTGAATCATGAATTGAATCATGAATCATGAATCGAATCATGAATCATGAATTGAATCATGAATTTAATCATGAATCATGAATCGAATCATGAATCATGAATTGAATCATGAAATGAATCATAAATCATGAATTGAATCATGAATTGAATTATGAATCATGAATTGAATCATGAATCATGAATTTAATCATGAATCAAGAATCTTGAATTGAATCATGAATCATGAATTATGAAACATGAATTGAATCATGAATCATGAATGAATCATCAATCATGAATCATGAAACATGAATTGAATCATGAATCATGAATCGAATCATGAATCATGATTAATGCATTGAATCATAAGTAATGAATCATAAATCATGAATTAAATCATGAATCATGATTCATGAATTGAATCATGAATCATGAATCATGAATCATGAATCGAATCATGAATCATAAATCGAATCATGAATTTTGAATTTAATCATGAATTGAATCATTAATCATGAATCATGAATCATGAATTGAATCATAATTTGAATCATGAATCATGAATTTAATCATGAATCATGAATCCAATCATGAATCATGAATCATGAATTGAATCATGAATTGAATTATGAATCATGAATCATGAATCGAATCATGAATCATGAATCATGAATTTAATCATGAATTGAATCATGAATCATGAATCATAATTGAATCATGAATCATGAATCATGAATCATGAATTGATTCATGAATCATGAATCATGAATTGAATCATGAATCATAAATCGAATCATGAATCATGAATTAAATCAGGAATCAAATCATGAATTGAATCATGAATCATGAATTGAATCATGAATCATGAATTAAATCATGAATCATGAATTGAATCATGAATCATGAATTATGAATCATGAATTGAATCGTGAATCATGAATCATGAATTAAATCAGGAATCAAATCATGAATTGAATCATGAATCATGAATTAAATCATGAATCATGAATCATGAATTGAATCATGAATCATGAATTGAATCATGAATCATGAATCATGAATTGAATTAATGAATCATGAATCATGAATTGAATCATGAATCATGAATCATGAATTGAATCATGAATCATGAATCATGAATCATGAATCAAATCATGAATCTTGAATTGAATCATGAATCAAATCATGAATTGAATCATGAATTGAATCATGAATCGAATCATGAATCATGAAATGAATCATGAATCGAATCATGAATCATGAATCGAATCATAATTCTTGAATTGAATTATGAATCGAATCATGAATTGAATCATGAATTGAATCATGAATCGAATCGGGAATCGAATCATGAATCATGAAATGAATCATGAATCGAATCATGAATCATGAATCGGAATCATGATCGAATCATGAATCATGAATCATGAATTGAATCATGAATCATGAATCAAGATTCATGAATCGAATCATGAATCATGAATTGAATCATGAATCTTGAATAATGAATTGAATCATAATTCATGAATCAAATCATGAATTGAATCATGAATCATGAATCGAATCATGAATCATGAACCGAATCATGAATCATGAATTGAATCATGAATCTTGAATCATGAATCATGAATTGAATCATAATTCATGAATTGAATCATGAATTGAATCATGAATCATGAATCGAATCATGAATCATGAATCGAATCATGAATCATGAATTGAATCATGATTTAATCATGAATCATGAATCGAATCATGAATCATGAATTGAATCATGAAATGAATCATAAATCATGAATTGAATCATGAATTGAATCATGAATCATGAATTTAATCATGAATCATGAATTTAATCATGAATCAAGATTCTTGAATTGAATAATGAATCATGAATTATGAAACATGAATTGAATCATGAATCATGAAATGAATCATCAATCATGAATCATGAAACATGAATTGAATCATGAATCATGAATCGAATCATGAATCATGATTAATGCATTGAATCATGAGTAATGAATCATAAATCATGAATTAAATCATGAATCATGATTCATGAATTGAATCATGAATCATGAATCATGAATCATGAATCGAATCATGAATCATGAATTGAATCATAATTCATGAATCGAATCATGAATTGAATCATGAATCATGAATCGAATCATGAATCATGAATTGAATCATGAATTTAATCTTGAATCATGAATCGAATCATGAATCATGAATTGAATCATGAAATGAATCATGAATCATGAATTGAATCATGAATTGAATCATGAATCTGAATTGAATCATGAATCATGAATTAAATCATGAATCAAGAATCTTGAATTGAATCATGAATCATGAATTATGAAACATGAATTGAATCATGAATCATGAAATGAATCATCAATCATGAATCATGAAACATGAATTGAATCATGAATCATGAAACGAATCATGAATCATGATTAATGCATTGAATCATGAGTAATGAATCATAAATCAGGAATTAAATCATGAATCATGAATCGGATCATAAATCATGAATCAAGAATCATGAATCGAATCATGAATTATGAATTGAATCATGAATCATAAATCATGAATCATGAATCAAATCATGAATCATGAATCAGATCATAAATCATGAATCAAGAATCATGAATCGAATCATGAATTATGAATTGAATCATGAATCATAAATCATTAATCATGAATCAAATCATGAATCATAAATCATGAATTATGAATTATGAATTGAATCATAAAATCATGAATCGAATCTTGAATAATGAATCATGAATTTAATCATGAATTGAATCATGAATCATGAATTGAATCATGAATCATGAATCATGAATCATGAATTGAATCATGAATCATAAATCGAATCATGAATTTTGAATTGAATCATGAATTGAATCATTAATCATGAATCATGAATCATGAATTGAATCATAATTTGAATCATGAATCATGAATCATGAATTTAATCATGAATCATGAATCCAATCATGAATCATGAATCATGAATTGAATCATAAATTGAATTATGAATCATGAATCATGAATCGAATCATGAATCATGAATCATGAATTGAATCATGAATTGAATCATTAATCATGAATCATGAATCATGAATCATGAATCATAAATTGAATCATGAATCATGAATCATGAATCATGAATTGATTCATGAATCATGAATCATGAATTGAATCATGAATCATAAATCGAATCATGAATCATGAATTAAATCAGGAATCAAATCATGAATTGAATCATGCATCATGAATTGAATCATGAATCATGAATTAAATCATGAATCATGAATCATGAATTGAATCATGAATCATGAATTATGAATCATGAATTGAATCGTGAATCATGAATTGAATCATGAATCATGAATTGAATCATGAATCATGAATCATGAATTGAATCATGAATCATGAATCATGAATCATGAATCATGAATCGAATCATGAATCATGAATCGAATCATGAATCTTGAATTGAATCATGAATCGAATCATGAATCATGAATCATGAATTGAATCATGAATCATGAATCATGAATCATGAATCGAATCATGAATCATGAATCAAGATTCATGAATCGAATCATGAATTATGAATTGAATCATGAATCTTGAATCATGAATTGAATCATAATTCATGAATCAAATCATGAATTGAATCATGAATCATGAATCGAATCATGAATCATGAACCGAATCATGAATCATGAATTGAATCATGAATCTTGAATCATGAATCATGAATTGAATCATAATTCATGAATCGATTAATGAATTGATTCATGAATCATGAATCGAATCATGAATCATGAATTGAATCATGAATTTAATCATGAATCATGAATCGAATCATGAATCATGAATTGAATCATGAAATGAATCATAAATCATGAATTGAATCATGAATTGAATCATGAATCATGAATTGAATCATGAATCATGAATTTAATCATGAATCAAGAATCTTGAATTGAATCATGAATCATGAATTATGAAACATGAATTGAATCATGAATCATGAAATGAATCATCAATCATGAATCATGAAACATGAATTGAATCATGAATCATGAATCGAATCATGAATCATGATTAATGCATTGAATTATTAGTAATGAATCATAAATCATGAATTAAATCATGAATCATGATTCATGAATTGAATCATGAATCATGAATCATGAATCATGAATCGAATCACGAATCATGAATCATGAATTGAATCATAATTCATGAATCGAATCATAAATTGAATCATGAATCATGAATCGAATCATGAATTTAATCTTGAATCATGAATCGAATCATGAATCATGAATTGAATCATGAAATGAATCATGAATCATGAATTGAATCATGAATTGAATCATGAATCATGAATTGAATCATGAATCATGAATTAAATCATGAATCAAGAATCTTGAATTGAATCATGAATCATGAATTATGAAACATGAATTGAATCATGAATCATGAAATGAATCATCAATCATGAATCATGAAACATGAATTGAATCATGAATCATGAATCGAATCATGAATCATGATTAATGCATTGAATCATGAGTAATGAATCATAAATCATGAATTAAATCATGAATCATGAATCATGAATCGGATCATAAATCATGAATCAAGAATCATGAATCGAATCATGAATTATGAATTGAATCATGAATCATAAATCATGAATCATGAATCAAATCATGAATCATGAATCAGATCATAAATCATGAATCAAGAATCATGAATCGAATCATGAATTATGAATTGAATCATGAATCATAAATCATGAATCATGAATCAAATCATGAATCATAAATCATGAATTATGAATTATGAATTGAATCATGAATCATGAATCGAATCTTGAATAATGAATCATGAATTTAATCATGAATTGAATCATGAATCATGAATCATGAATTGAATCATGAATCATGAATCATGAATCATGAATTGAATCATGAATCATGAATCATGAATTGAATCATGAATCATAAATCGAATCATGAATTTTGAATTGAATCATGAATTGAATCATTAATCATGAATCATGAATCATGAATTGAATCATAATTTGAATCACGAATCATGAATCATGAATTTAATCATGAATCATGAATCCAATCATGAATCATGAATCATGAATTTAATCATGAATTGAATCATGAATCATGAATCATAAATTGAATCATGAATCATGAATCATGAATCATGAATTGATTCATGAATCATGAATCATGAATTGAATCATGAATCATAAATCGAATCATGAATCATGAATTAAATCAGGAATCAAATCATGAATTGAATCATGAATCATGAATTGAATCATGAATCATGAATTAAATCATGATCATGAATCATGAATTGAATCATGAATCATGAATTATGAATCATGAATTGAATCGGTGAATCATGAATTGAATCATGAATCATGAATCATGAATTGAATCATGAATCATGAATCATGAATCATGAATCATGAATCGAATCATGAATCATGAATCAAATCATGAATCTTGAATTGAATCATGAATCAAATCATGAATTGAATCATGAATTGAATCATGAAATGAATCATGAATCGAATCATGAATCATGAATCGAATCATGAATCATGAATCGAATCATGAATCTTGAATTGAATTATGAATCGAATCATGAATTGAATCATGAATTGAATCATGAATCGAATCGGGAATCGAATCATGAATCATGAAATGAATCATGATCGAATCATGATCATGAATCGATCATGAATCATGAATCGAATCATGAATCTTGAATTGAATCATGAATTGAATCATGAATCATGAATTCATGAATTGAATCATGAATTGAATCATGAATCATGAAATGAATCATGAATCGAATCATGAATCATGAATCATGAATCGAATCATGAATCTTGAATTGAATCATGAATTGAATCATGAATCGAATTAGGAATCGAATCATGAATCATGAAATGAATCATGAATCGAATCATGAATCATGAATCGAATCATGAATCGAATCATGAATCTTGAATTGAATCATGAATTGAATCATGAATCGAATTAGGAATCGAATCATGAATCATGAAATGAATCATGAATCGAATCATGAATCATGAATCGAATCATGAATCTTGAATTGAATCATGAATCGAATCATGAATCATGAATCATGAATTGAATCATGAATCATGAATCATGAATCATGAATTGAATCATGAATCATGAATCATGAATCATGAATTGAATCATGAATCATGAATTGAATCATGAATCATGAATTGAATCATGAATCATGAATCATGAATTGAATCATGAATCATATATTGAATCATGAATCATGAATTGAATCATGAATCATGAATTGAATCATGAATCATGAATTGAATCTTCAATCATAAATCATGAATCGATTAATGAATCATGAATCAAGAATCATGAATCGAATCGTGAATCATGAATTGAATCATGAATCATGAATCATGAATTGAATCATGTATCATGAATCATGAATTGAATCATGAATCATGAATCATGAATTGAATCATGAATCATGAATCATGAATTGAATCATGAATCATGAATCATGAATCATGAATCGAATCATGAATCATGAATCAAATCATGAATCTTGAATTGAATCATGAATCAAATCATGAATTGAATCATGAATTGAATCATGAATCGAATCAGGAATCGAATCATGAATCATGAAATGAATCATGAATCGAATCATGAATCATGATCGAATCATGAATCATGAATCGAATCATGAATCTTGAATTGAATCATGAATCGAATCATGAATTGAATCATGAATCGAATCAGGAATTGAATCATGAATCTTGAATTGAATCATGAATCGAATCATGAATCATGAATCATGAATTGAATCATGATTGAATCATGAATCGAATCATGAATCATGAATGAATCATGAATCATGAATCATGAATTGAATCATGAATTGAATCATGAATCGAATCATGAATCATGAAATGAATCATGAATCATGAATCGAATTATGAATCTTGAATTGAATCATGAATTGAATCATTAATCATGAATCATAAATCAAATCATGAATCATGAATTGAATCTTGAATAATGAATCATGAATCGAATCATGAATCAAGAATCATGAATCGAATCATTAATCATGAATTGAAGCATGAATCAAGAATCATGAATCGAATCATGAATCATGAATCATGAATCATGAATCATGAATCGAATCATGAATCATGAATCATGAATCATGCATTGAATCATGATCATGAATTATGAATCGAATCATGAATCATGAATCATAAATCATGAATCATGAAACATAAATTGATTCATGAATCATGAATTGAATCATGAATTGAATCATGAATCATGAATCATGAATTAAATCATGAATCATGAATCCTGAATCAAATCATGAATCATGAATTGAATCATGAATTGAATCATGAATCATGAATTGAATCATGAATCATAAATCATGAATTGAATCATGAATCATGATCATGAATTGAATCATAAATCATGAATCATGAATCATGAATCATGAATCATGAATTGAATCGTGAATCATGAATCATGAATTAAATCAGGAATCAAATCATGAATTGAATCATGAATCATGAATTAAATCATGAATCATGATCATGAATTGAATCATGAATCATGAATTGAATCATGAATCATGAATCATGAATTGAATTAATGAATCATGAATCATGAATTGAATCATGAATCATGAATCATGAATTGAATCATGAATCATGAATCATGAATCATGAATCATGAATCGAATCATGAATCATGAATCAAATCATGAATCTTGAATTGAATCATGAATCAAATCATGAATTGAATCATGAATTGAATCATGAATCGAATCATGAATCATGAAATGAATCATGAATCGAATCATGAATCATGAATCGAATCATGAATCTTGAATTGAATTATGAATCGAATCATGAATTGAATCATGAATTGAATCATGAATCGAATCGGGAATCGAATCATGAATCATGAAATGAATCATGAATCGAATCATGAATCATGAATCGAATCATGAATCTTGAATTGAATCATGAATTGAATCATGAATCATGAATCATGAATTGAATCATGAATTGAATCATGAATCATGAAATGAATCATGAATCGAATCATGAATCATGAATCGAATCATGAATCTTGAATTGAATCATGAATTGAATCATGAATCGAATCAGGAATCGAATCATGAATCATGAAATGAATCATGAATCATGAAATGAATCATGAATCGAATCATGAATCTTGAATTGAATCATGAATCGAATCATGAATCATGAATCATGAATTGAATCATGAATCATGAATCATGAATCATGAATTGAATCATAAATCATGATTCATAAATCATGAATTATGAATCATAAATTGATTCATGAATCATGAATTGAATCATGAATTGAATCATGAATCATTAATCATGAATTAAATCATGAATCATGAATCATGAATCATGAATCATGAATTGAATCATGAATCATGAATCATGCACCGAATCATGAATCATGAATTGAATCATGAATCATGAATTGAATCATGAATCATGAATTGAATCATGAATCATGAATCATGAATCGAATCATGAATCATTAATCAAGATTCATGAATCGAATCATGAATCATGAATTGAATCATGAATCTTGAATCATGAATCATGAATTGAATCATAATTCATGAATCGAATCATTAATCATGAATCATGAATCATGAATCATGAATTGAATCATGAATCATGAATCGAATCATGAATCATAAATTGAATCATGAATTGAATCATGAATCATGAATCGAATAATGAATCATGAATTGAATCATGAAATGAATCATGAATCATTAATTAAATCATGAATTGAATTATAAATTGAATCATAAATCATGAATCATGAATTGAATCATGAATCAAGAATCATAAATCGAATCTTGAATCATGAATTGAATCATGAATCATGAATTGAATTATGAATCATGAATTGAATCATGAATCATGAATCATGAATTTAATCATGAATCTTGAATCATGAATCATGAATTTAATCATGAATTGAATCATGAATCATGAATCATGAATCATGAATCATGAATTGAATCATGAATCATGAATCATGAATTGAATCATGAATCATAAATCGAATCATGAATCATGAATTTAATCATGAATTGAATCATGAATCATGAATCGAATCATGAATCATGAATTGAATCAAGAAAAGAATTAAGAATCATGAATTGAATCATGAATTGAATCATGAATTGAATCATGAATCATGAATTATGAATTGAATCATGAATCATGAATCATGAATTGAATCATGAATCATGAATCATGAATTGAATCATGAATTATGAATGGAATCTTGAATCATGAATCATGAATCGAATCATGAATCATGAATCAAGAATCATGAATCAAATCATGAATCATGAATTGAATCATGAATCATGAATCATAAATTGAATCATGAATTATGAATCATGAATCGAATCTTGAATCATGAATCATGAATTGAATCATAATTCATGAATCATGAATTGAATCATAATTTGAATCATGAATCATGAATCATGAATTGAATCATGAATTATGAATCATGAATCGAATCTTGAATCATGAATCATGAATTGAATCATGAATTGAATCATGAATCGAATCATGAATCATGAAATGAATCATGAATCTTGAATTGAATCATGAATTGAATCATTAATCATGAATCATGAATTAAATCATGAATCATGAATCATGAATTGAATCATGCATTGAATCATGAATCATGAATTGAATCATGAATCATAAATCATAAATCGAATAATGAATCATGATTTGAATCATGAATCATGATTTGAATCATGAATCATGAATCATGAATCATAAATCATGAATTGAATCATGAATCATGAATCGAATCATGAATCATAAATCATGAATTATGAATCATAAATTGATTCATGAATCATGAAATGAATCATGAATTGAACCATGAATCATTAATCTTGAATTAAATCATGAATCATTAATCATGAATTGAATCATGAATCATGAATCATGAATCGAATCATGAATCATGAATCAAGATTCATGAATCGAATCATGAATCATGAATTGAATCATAATTCATGATCGAATCATGAATCATGAATCATGAATTGAATCATGAATCATTAATCGAATCATGAATCACGAATTGAATCAGGAATTGAATCATAAATCATGAATTGAATCATGAATCATGAATTGAATCATGAAATTAATCATGAATCATGAATTAAATCATGAATCAAGAATCATAATCGAATCATGAATCATGAATGAATCAGGAATCGAATCATGAATTAAATCATGAATCATGAATCATGAATTGAATCATGAATCATGAATCATGAATCATGAATTGAATCATGAATCATGAATCATAAATCGAATCATGAATCACGAATCATGAATTGAATCATGAATTAAAAAATGAATCGAATCATGAATCATGAAATGAATCATGAATCATGAATCATAAATCATGAATTGAATCATGAATCATGAATTATGAATTATGAATTGAATCATGAATCATGAATCATGAATTGAATCATGAATCATGATCAAATCATGAATCTTGAATTGAATCATGAATTGAATCATAAATCATGAATCATGAATCATGAATTGAATCATGAATCATGAATCATGAATTGAATAATGAATTGAATCATGAATCATGAATTGAATCATGAATCATGAATCATGAATCATGAATCGAATCATGAATCATGAATCATGAATTGAATCATGAATTGAATCATAAATCATGATTCATAAATCATGAATTATGAATCATAAATTGATTCATGAATCATGAATTGAATCATGATTGAATCATGAATCATTAATCATGAATTAAATCATGAATCATGAATCATGAATCATGAATCATGAATTGAATCATGAATCATGAATCATGCACCGAATCATGAATCATGAATTGAATCATGAATCATCAATTGAATCATGAATCATGAATTGAATCATGAATCATGAATCATGAATCGAATCATGAATCATTAATCAAGATTCATGAATCGAATCATGAATCATGAATTGAATCATGAATCTTGAATCATGAATCATGAATTGAATCATGAATCATGAATCGAATCATGAATCATAAATTGAATCATGAATTGAATCATGAATCATGAATCGAATAATGAATCATGAATTGAATCATGAAATGAATCATGAATCATGAATTAAATCATGAATTGAATTATAAATTGAATCATAAATCATGAATCATGAATTGAATCATGAATCATGAATTATGAAACATGAATTGAATCATGAATCATGAATCGAATCATGAATCATGATTAATGAATTGAATCATGAGTAATGAATCATAAATCATGAATTAAATCATGAAACATAAATCGAATCATAAATCATGAATCAAGAATCATGAATCGAATCATGAATTATGAATTGAATCAAGAATCATGAATCGAATCATAAATCATGAATCATAAATTGAATCATGAATTGAATCATGAATCATGAATCATGAATCGAATCATGAATCATGAATCGAATCATGAATCTTGAATTGAATCATGAATTGAATCATTAATCATGAATCATGAATTGAATCATAATTTGAATCATGAATCATGAATCATGAATCCAATCATGAATCATAAATCATGAATTGAATCATGAATTGAATCATGAATTGAATCATGAATCATGAATCATGAATTGATTCATGAATTGAATCATGAATCATGAATCATGAATTGAATCATGAATTGAATCATGAATCATGAATTGAATCATGAATCATGAATTAAATCATGAATCAAGAATTGAATCATGAATCATGAATCATGAATTGATTAATGAATCATGAATTATGAATTGAATCATGAATCATAAATCGAATCATGAATTGAATCAGGAATCAAATCATGAATTGAATCATAAATCATGAATTGAATCATGAATCATGAATTGAATCATGAATCATGAATCGAATCATGAATCATAATTTGAATCATGAATCATGAATCATGAATTAAATCATGAATTATGAATTGAATCATAAATCATGAATTGAATCATGAATCATGAATTGAATCATGAAACATGAATCATGAATCATGAATCAAGAATCATAAATCGAATCTTGAATCATGAATTGAATCATGAATCATGAATTGAATCATGAATCATGAATTATGAAACATGAATTGAATCATGAATCATGAATTGAATCATGAATCATGAATCATGAATTGATTCATGAATCATGAATCATGAATTGAATCATGAATTGAATCATGAATCATGAATCATAAATTGAATCATGAATCATGAATTGAATCATGAATCATGAATTGAATCATGAATCATGAATCATGAATTGATTCATGAATCATGAATCATGAATTGAATCATGAATTGAATCATGAATCATGAATCATAAATTGAATCATGAATCATGAATTGAATCATGAATCATGAATTGAATCATGAATCATGAATTGAATCATGAATTGAATCATGAATCATGAATTGAATCATGAATCATGAATCATGAATCGAATCATGAATCATGAATCCTGAATTGAATAATGAATCATGAATTATGAATTATGAATTGAATCATGAATCATGAATCATGAATCATGAATTGAATCATGAATCATAAATTGAATCATAAATCATGAATTGAATCATGAATTGAATCATAAATCATGAATCATGAATCAAATCATGAATCATGAATCATGAATTGAATCATGAATTGAATCATGAATCATGAATCGAATCATGAATCATGAATCCTGAATTGAATAATGAATCATGAATTATGAATTATGAATTGAATCATGAATCATGAATCAAATCATGAATTGAATCATAAATTGATTCATGAATCATGAATTAAAACATGAATTGAATCATGAATCATGAATTGAATCATGAATCATGAATTGAATCATGAATCATGAATCATGAATTGAATCATGAATTGAATCATGAATCATGAATTGAATCATGAATCATGAATCGAATCATGAATCATGAATCATGAATTGAATAATGAATCATGAATTATGAATTATGAATTGAATCATGAATCATGAATCATGAATTGAATCATGAATTGAATCATAAATCATGAATCATGAATCAAATCATGAATCATGAATCATGAATTGAATCATGAATTGAATCATGAATCATGAATCATGAATTGAATCATGAATTGAATCATGAATCATGAATTGAATCATGAATCATGAATCATGAATCGAATAATGAATCATGATTTGAATCATGAATCATGAATCATGAATCATGAATCGAATCATGAATCATGAATCATGAATTGAATCATGAATTGAATCATAAATCATGATTCATAAATCATGAATTATGAATCATAAATTGATTCATGAATCATGAATTAAAACATGAATTGAATCATGAATCATAATTCATGAATTGAATCATGAATCATGAATTGAATCATGAATCATGAATTGAATCATGAATCATGAATCATGAATCAAATCATGAATCATGAATCAAGATTCATGAATTGAATCATGAATCATGAATTGAATCATGAATCTTGAATCATGAATCATGAATTGAATCATAATTCATGAATCGAATCATTAATCATGAATCATGAATCATGAATCATGAATTGAATCATGAATCATGAATTGAATCATGAATCATGAATCGAATCATGAATCATGAATTGAATCATGAATTGAATCATGAATCATGAATCAAATCATGAATCATGAATTGAATCATGAAATGAATCATGAATCATGAATTGAATCATGAATTGAATCATAAATTGAATCATAAATCATGAATCATGAATTGAATCATGAATTGAATCATGAATTGAATCATAAATCATGAATCATGAATTGAATCATAATTCATGAATTAAATCATGAATCAAGAATCATAATTTGAACCTTCAATCATGAAATGAATCAGGAATCGAATCATGAATTGAATCATGAATCATGAATTGAATCATGAATCATGAATTGAATCATGAATCATGAATTATGAATTGAATCATGAATCATGAATCATGAATTAAACATGAATCATGAATCGAATCTTGAATCATGAATCATGAATTGAATCATGAATTGAATCATGAATCATGAATCATAAATTGAATCATGAATTGAATCATGAATCATGAATCATGAATCGAATCATGAATCATGAATCGAATCATGAATCTTGAATTGTATCATGAATTGAATCATTATTCATGAATCATGAATTGAATCATAATTTGAATCATGAATCATGAATCCAATCATGAATCATACATCATGAATTGAATCATGAATTGAATCATGAATTGAATCATGAATTGAATCATGAATCATGAATTGAATCATGAATCATGAATCATGAATTGAATCATGAATTGAATCATGAATCATGAATTGAATCATGAATCATGAATCATGAATCGAATCATGAATCATGAATCATAAATTGAATCATGAATCACGAATCATGAATTGAATAATGAATCATGAATTATGAATTATGAATTGAATCATGAATCATGAATCATGAATTGAATCATGAATCATGAATCAAATCATGAATCTTGAATTGAATCATGAATTGAATCATAAATCATGAATCATGAATCAAATCATGAATCATGAATCATGAATTGAATCATGAATTGAATCATGAATCATGAATTGAATCATGAATCATGAATCGAATAATGAATCATGATTTGAATCATAAATCATGAATCGTGAATCATGAATCATGAATCATGAACCATGAATCGAATCATGAATCATGAATCATGAATTGAATCATGAATTGAATCATAAATCATGATTCATAAATCATGAATTATAAATCGTCAATTGATTCATGATTCATGAATTAAAACATGAATTGAATCATGAATCATGAATTAATGAATTGAATCATGAATCATGAATTGAATCATGAATCATGAATAATGAATTGAATCATGAATTGAATCATAAATCATGAATCATGAATCAAGAATCAAGATTCATGAATTGAATCATGAATCATGAATTGAATCATGAATTGAATCATGAATTGAATCATAAATCATGAATCATGAATTGAATCATGAATCATGAATCATAAATTGAATCATGAATTGAATCATGAATCATGAATTGAATCATGAATCATGAATCATGAATCGAATAATGAATCATGATTTGAATCATGAATCATGAATCATGAATCATGAATCGAATCATGAATCATGAATCATGAATTGAATCATGAATTGAATCATAAATCATGATTCATAAATCATGAATTATGAATCATAAATTGATTCATAAATCATGAATTAAAACATGAATTGAATCATGAATCATGAATCATGAATTGAATCATGAATCATGAATTGAATCATGAATCATGAATTGAATCATGAATCATGAATCATGAATTGAATCATGAATCATGAATCATGAATCGAATCATGAATCATGAATCAAGATTCATGAATTGAATCATGAATCATGAATTGAATCATGAATCTTGAATCATGAATCATGAATTGAATCATAATTCATGAATCGAATCATTAATCATGAATCATGAATTGAATCATGAATCATGAATTGAATCATGAATCATGAATCGAATCATGAATCATGAATTGAATCATGAATTGAATCATGAATCATGAATCAAATCATGAATCATGAATTGAATCATGAAATGAATCATGAATCATGAATTGAATCATAAATTGAATCATAAATCATGAATCGAATCATGAATCTTGAATTGAATCATGAATTGAATCATTAATCATGAATTGAATCATGAATCAGAATCATGAATCATGAATTGAATCATGAATTGAATCATGAATCATGAATTGAATCATGAATCATGAATCATGAATCGAATCATGAATCATGAATCATAAATTGAATCATGAATCACGAATCATGAATTGAATAATGAATCATGAATTGTGAATTATGAATTGAATCATGAATCATGAATCATGAATTGAATCATGAATCATGAATCAAATCATGAATCTTGAATTGAATCATGAATTGAATCATAAATCATAATCATGAATCAAATCATGAATCATGAATTGAATCATGAATTGAATCATGAATCATGAATTGAATCATGAATCATGAATCGAATAATGAATCATGATTTGAATCATAAATCATGAATCGTGAATCATGAATCATGAATCATGAACCATGAATCGAATCATGAATCATGAATCATGAATTGAATCATGAATTGAATCATAAATCATGATTCATAAATCATGAATTATAAATCATCAATTGATTCATGATTCATGAATTAAAACATGAATTGAATCATGAATCATGAATTAATGAATTGAATCATGAATCATGAATTGAATCATGAATCATGAATCATGATTGAATCATGAATCATGAATCATGAATCAATGAATTGAATCATGAATTGAATCATAAATCATGATTCATAAATCATGAATTATAAATCATCAATTGATTCATGATTCATGAATTAAAACATGAATTGAATCATGAATCATGAATTAATGAATTGAATCATGAATCATGAATTGAATCATGAATCATGAATCATGAATTGAATCATGAATCATGAATCATGAATCGAATCATGAATCATGAATCAAGATTCATGAATTGAATCATGAATCATGAATTGAATCATGAATTGAATCATGAATTGAATCATAAATCATGAATCATGAATTGAATCATGAATCATGAATCATGAATTGAATCATGAATTGAATCATGAATCATGAATTGAATCATGAATCATGAATCATGAATCGAATAATGAATCATGATTTGAATCATGAATCATGAATCGAATCATGAATCATGAATCATGAATTGAATCATGAATTGAATCATAAATCATGATTCATAAATCATGAATTATGAATCATAAATTGATTCATAAATCATGAATTAAAACATGAATTGAATCATGAATCATGAATCATGAATTGAATCATGAATCATGAATTGAATCATGAATCATGAATTGAATCATGAATCATGAATCATGAATTGAATCATGAATCATGAATCATGAATCGAATCATGAATCATGAATCAAGATTCATGAATTGAATCATGAATCATGAATTGAATCATGAATCTTGAATCATGAATCATGAATTGAATCATAATTCATGAATCGAATCATTAATCATGAATCATGAATTGAATCATGAATCATGAATTGAATCATGAATCATGAATCGAATCATGAATCATGAATTGAATCATGAATTGAATCATGAATCATGAATCAAATCATGAATCATGAATTGAATCATGAAATGAATCATGAATCATGAATTGAATCATAAATTGAATCATAAATCATGAATCGAATCATGAATCTTGAATTGAATCATGAATTGAATCATTAATCATGAATCATGAATTGAATCATAATTTGAATCATGAATCATGAATCATGAATCCAATCATGAATCATACATCATGAATTGAATCATGAATTGAATCATGAATTGAATCATGAATCATAAATTGAATCATGAATCATGAATCATGATTTGAATCATGAATTGAATCATGAATCATGAATTCAATCATGAATCATGAATCATGAATCGAATCATGAATCATGAATCATGAATTGAATCATGAATTGAATCATAAATCATGATTCATAAATCATGAATTATGAATCATAAATTGATTCATGAATCATGAATTAAAACATGAATTGAATCATGAATCATGAATCATGAATTGAATCATGAATCATGAATCATGAATTGAATCATGAATCATGAATCATGAATCGAATCATGAATTGAATCATTAATCTTGAATCATGAATTGAATCATAATTCATGAATCGAATCATTAATCATGAATCATGAATCATGAATCATGAATTGAATCATGAATCATGAATTGAATCATGAATCATGAATTGAATCATGAATCATGAATTGAATCATGAATCATGAATTAAATCATGAATCAAAAATCATAAATCGAATCTTGAATCATGAAATGAATCAGGAATCGAATCATGAATTGAATCATGAATCATGAATTGAATCATGAATTATGAATTATGAATCGAATCATGAATCATGAATCATGAATTAAACATGAATCATGAATCGAATCTTGAATCATGAATCAAGAATTGAATCATGAATTGAATCATGAATCATGAATCATAAATTGAATAATGAATTGAATCCTGAATCATGAATCATGAATCATGAATCAAATCATGAATCATGAATCAAATCATGAATCTTGAATTGAATCATGAATTGAATCATTAATCATGAATCATGAATTGAATCATAATTTGAATCATGAATCATGAATCATGAATCCAATCATGAATCATACAGCATGAATTGAATCATGAATTGAATCATGAATCATGAATTGAATCATGAATCATGAATCATGAATCATGAATTGAATCATGAATTGAATCATGAATCATGAATTGAATCATGAATTGAATCATGAATCATGAATCATAAATTGAATCATGAATCATGAATTGAATCATGAATCATGAATCATGAATCATAAATTGAATCATGAATCACGAATCATGAATTGAATCATGAATCATGAATCGAAGCATGAATCATGAATCATGAATCATAAATTGAATCATGAATCACGAATCATGAATTGAATAATGAATCATGAATTATGAATCATGAATCATGAATCATGAATCATGAATCATGAATTGAATCATGAATCATGAATCATGAATCAAATCATGAATCATGAATCATGAATTGAATCATGAATTGAAACATGAATCATGAATTGAATCATGAATCATGAATCATGAATCGAATAATGAATCATGATTTGCATCATGAATCATGAATCATGAATCATGAATCATGAATCATGAATCATGAATCGAATCATGAATCATGAATCATGAATTGAATCATGAATTGAATCATAAATCATAATTCATAAATCATGAATTATGAATCATAAATTGATTCATGAATCATGAATTAAAACATGAATTGAATCATGAATCATGAATCATGAATTGAATCATGAATCATGAATTGAATCATGAATCATGAATCATGAATTGAATCATGAATCATGAATCATGAATCGAATCATGAATCATGAACCAAGATTCATGAATTGAATCATGAATCATGAATTGAATCATGAATCTTGAATCATGAATCATGAATTGAATCATAATTCATGAATCGAATCATTAATCATGAATCATGAATCATGAATCATGAATTGAATCATGAATCATGAATTGAATCATGAATCATGAATTGAATCATGAATCATGAATCGAATTGTGAATCATGAAATGAATCATGAATTGAATCATGAATCATGAATCAAATCATGAATCATGAATTGAATCATGAAATGAATCATGAATCATGAATCATGAATCATGAATCGAATCATGAATCTTGAATTGAATCATGAATCTTGAATTAAATCATGAATTGAATCATGAATTGAATCATAATTTGAATCATAATTTGAATCATGAATCATGAATCATGAATCATGAATCATGAATCATGAATCATGAATCATGAACCATGAATCGAATCATGAATCATGAATCATGAATTGAATCATGAATTGAATCATAAATCATGATTCATAAATCATGAATTATAAATCATCAATTGATTCATGATTCATGAATTAAAACATGAATTGAATCATGAATCATGAATTAATGAATTGAATCATGAATCATGAATTGAATCATGAATCATGAATCATGAATTGAATCATGAATCATGAATCATGAATCGAATCATGAATCATGAATCAAGATTCATGAATTGAATCATGAATCATGAATTGAATCATGAATTGAATCATGAATTGAATCATAAATCATGAATCATGAATTGAATCATGAATCATGAATCATGAATCATGAATCATGAATTGAATCATGAATTGAATCATGAATCATGAATTGAATCATGAATCATGAATCATGAATCGAATAATGAATCATGATTTGAATCATGAATCATGAATCGAATCATGAATCATGAATCATGAATTGAATCATGAATTGAATCATAAATCATGATTCATAAATCATGAATTATGAATCATAAATTGATTCATAAATCATGAATTAAAACATGAATTGAATCATGAATCATGAATCATGAATTGAATCATGAATCATGAATTGAATCATGAATCATGAATCATGAATTGAATCATGAATCATGAATCATGAATCGAATCATGAATCATGAATCAAGATTCATGAATTGAATCATGAATCATGAATTGAATCATGAATCTTGAATCATGAATCATGAATTGAATCATAATTCATAATTCGAATCATTAATCATGAATCATGAATTGAATCATGAATCATGAATTGAATCATGAATCATGAATCGAATCATGAATCATGAATTGAATCATGAATTGAATCATGAATCATGAATCAAATCATGAATCATGAATTGAATCATAAAATGAATCATGAATCATGAATTGAATCATTAATTGAATCATAAATCATGAATCGAATCATGAATCTTGAATTGAATCATGAATTGAATCATTAATCATGAATCATGAATTGAATCATAATTTGAATCATGAATCATGAATCATGAATCCAATCATGAATCATACAGCATGAATTGAATCATGAATTGAATCATGAATCATGAATTGAATCATGAATCATGAATCATGAATCATGAATTGAATCATGAATTGAATCATGAATCATGAATTGAATCATGAATTGAATCATGAATCATGAATCATAAATTGAATCATGAATCATGAATTGAATCATGAATCATGAATCATGAATCATAAATTGAATCATGAATCACGAATCATGAATTGAATCATGAATCATGAATCGAAGCATGAATCATGAATCATGAATCATAAATTGAATCATGAATCACGAATCATGAATTGAATAATGAATCATGAATTATGAATCATGAATCATGAATCATGAATCATGAATCATGAATTGAATCATGAATCATGAATCATGAATCAAATCATGAATCATGAATCATGAATTGAATCATGAATTGAAACATGAATCATGAATTGAATCATGAATCATGAATCATGAATCGAATAATGAATCATGATTTGCATCATGAATCATGAATCATGAATCATGAATCATGAATCGAATCATGAATCATGAATCATGAATTGAATCATGAATTGAATCATAAATCATGATTCATAAATCATGAATTATGAATCATAAATTGATTCATGAATCATGAATTAAAACATGAATTGAATCATGAATCATGAATCATGAATTGAATCATGAATCATGAATTGAATCATGAATCATGAATCATGAATTGAATCATGAATCATGAATCATGAATCGAATCATGAATCATGAACCAAGATTCATGAATTGAATCATGAATCATGAATTGAATCATGAATCTTGAATCATGAATCATGAATTGAATCATAATTCATGAATCGAATCATTAATCATGAATCATGAATCATGAATCATGAATTGAATCATGAATCATGAATTGAATCATGAATCATGAATTGAATCATGAATCATGAATCGAATTGTGAATCATGAAATGAATCATGAATTGAATCATGAATCATGAATCAAATCATGAATCATGAATTGAATCATGAAATGAATCATGAATCATGAATTGAATCATGAATTGAATCATGAATTGAATCATAAATCATGAATCATGAATTGAATCATGAATTGAATCATAAATCATGAATCATGAATTTAATCATGAATCATGAATTAAATCATGAATCAAGAATCATAAATCGAATCTTGAATCATGAAATGAATCAGGAATCGAATCATGAATTGAATCATGAATCATGAATTGAATCATGAATCAGGAATTATGAAACATGAATTGAATCATGAATCATGATTAATGAATTGAATTATGAGTAATGAATCATAAATCATGAATTAAATCATGAATCATGAATCGAATCATGAATCCTGAATCGTGAATCGAATCATGAATTATGAATTGAATCATGAATCATAAATCATGAATCATGAATCGAATCATAAATCATGAATCATGAATTAAACATGAATCATGAATTAAACATGAATCATGAATCGAATCTTGAATCATGAATTGAATCATGAATTGAATCATGAATCATGAATCATAAATTGTATCATGAATTGAATCATGAATCATGAATCATGAATCATGAATCGAATCATGAATCTTGAATTGAATCATGAACCATGAATCAAGATTCATGAATTGAATCATGAATCATGAATTGAATCATGAATTGAATCATGAATTGAATCATAAATCATGAATCATGAATTGAATCATGAATCATGAATCATGAATTGAATCATGAATTGAATCATGAATCATGAATTGAATCATGAATCATGAATCATGAATCGAATAATGAATCATGATTTGAATCATGAATCATGAATCATGAATCGAATCATGAATCATGAATCATGAATTGAATCATGAATTGAATCATAAATCATGATTCATAAATCATGAATTATGAATCATAAATTGATTCATAAATCATGAATTAAAACATGAATTGAATCATGAATCATGAATCATGAATTGAATCATGAATCATGAATTGAATCATGAATCATGAATTGAATCATGAATCATGAATTGAATCATGAATCATGAATCATGAATCGAATCATGAATCATGAATCAAGATTCATGAATTGAATCATGAATCATGAATTGAATCATGAATCTTGAATCATGAATCATGAATTGAATCATAATTCATGAATCGAATCATTAATCATGAATCATGAATTGAATCATGAATCATGAATTGAATCATGAATCATGAATCGAATCATGAATCATGAATTGAATCATGAATTGAATCATGAATCATGAATCAAATCATGAATCATGAATTGAATCATGAAATGAATCATGAATCATGAATTGAATCATAAATTGAATCATAAATCATGAATCGAATCATGAATCTTGAATTGAATCATGAATTGAATCATTAATCATGAATCATGAATTGAATCATAATTTGAATCATGAATCATGAATCATGAATCCAATCATGAATCATACATCATGAATTGAATCATGAATTGAATCATGAATTGAATCATGAATCATGAATTGAATCATGAATCATGAATCATGAATCATGAATTGAATCATGAATTAAATCATGAATCATGAATTCAATCATGAATCATGAATCATGAATCGAATCATGAATCATGAATCATGAATTGAATCATGAATTGAATCATAAATCATGATTCATAAATCATGAATTATGAATCATAAATTGATTCATGAATCATGAATTAAAACATGAATTGAATCATGAATCATGAATCATGAATTGAATCATGAATCATGAATTGAATCATGAATCATGAATCATGAATCGAATCATGAATTGAATCATTAATCTTGAATCATGAATCATGAATTGAATCATAATTCATGAATCGAATCATTAATCATGAATCATGAATCATGAATCATGAATTGAATCATGAATCATGAATTGAATCATGAATCATGAATTGAATCATGAATCATGAATCGAATCATGAATCATGAATTAAATCATGAATCAAAAATCATAAATCAAATCTTGAATCATGAAATGAATCAGGAATCGAATCATGAATTGAATCATGAATCATGAATTGAATCATGAATTATGAATTATGAATCGAATCATGAATCATGAATCATGAATTAAACATGAATCATGAATCGAATCTTGAATCATGAATCAAGAATTGAATCATGAATTGAATCATGAATCATGAATCATAAATTGAATAATGAATTGAATCCTGAATCATGAATCATGAATCATGAATCAAATCATGAATCATGAATCAAATCATGAATCTTGAATTGAATCATGAATTGAATCATTAATCATGAATCATGAATTGAATCATAATTTGAATCATGAATCATGAATCATGAATCCAATCATGAATCATACAGCATGAATTGAATCATGAATTGAATCATGAATCATGAATTGAATCATGAATCATGAATCATGAATCATGAATTGAATCATGAATTGAATCATGAATCATGAATTGAATCATGAATTGAATCATGAATCATGAATCATAAATTGAATCATGAATCATGAATTGAATCATGAATCATGAATTGAATCATGAATCATGAATCATGAAACATAAATTGAATCATGAATCACGAATCATGAATTGAATCATGAATCATGAATCATGAATCGAAGCATGAATCATGAATCATGAATCATAAATTGAATCATGAATCACGAATCATGAATTGAATAATGAATCATGAATTATGAATCATGAATCATGAATCATGAATCATGAATCATGAATTGAATCATGAATCATGAATCATGAATCAAATCATGAATCATGAATCGAATCATGAATTGAATCATGAATCATGAATTGAATCATGAATTATGAATTATGAATCGAATCATGAATCATGAATCATGAATTAAACATGAATCATGAATCGAATCTTGAATCATGAATCAAGAATTGAATCATGAATTGAATCATGAATCATGAATCATAAATTGAATAATGAATTCAATCCTGAATCATGAATCATGAATCATGAATCAAATCATGAATCATGAATCAAATCATGAATCTTGAATTGAATCATGAATTGAATCATTAATCATGAATCATGAATTGAATCATAATTTGAATCATGAATCATGAATCATGAATCCAATCATGAATCATACAGCATGAATTGAATCATGAATTGAATCATGAATCATGAATTGAATCATGAATCATGAATCATGAATCATGAATTGAATCATGAATTGAATCATGAATCATGAATTGAATCATGAATTGAATCATGATTCATGATTCATAAATTGAATCATGAATCATGAATTGAATCATGAATCATGAATTGAATCATGAATCATGAATCATGAATCATAAATTGAATCATGAATCACGAATCATGAATTGAATCATGAATCATGAATCATGAATCGAAGCATGAATCATGAATCATGAATCATAAATTGAATCATGAATCACGAATCATGAGTTGAATAATGAATCATGAATTATGAATCATGAATCATGAATCATGAATCATGAATCATGAATTGAATCATGAATCATGAATCATGAATCAAATCATGAATCATGAATCATGAATTGAATCATGAATTGAATCATGAATCATGAATTGAATCATGAATCATGAATCATGAATCGAATAATGAATCATGATTTGCATCATGAATCATGAATCATGAATCATGAATCATGAATCGAATCATGAATCATGAATCATGAATTGAATCATGAATTGAATCATAAATCATGATTCATAAATCATGAATTATGAATCATAAATTGATTCATGAATCATGAATTAAAACATGAATTGAATCATGAATCATGAATCATGAATTGAATCATGAATCATGAATTGAATCATGAATCATGAATCATGAATTGAATCATGAATCATGAATCATGAATCGAATCATGAATCATGAACCAAGATTCATGAATTGAATCATGAATCATGAATTGAATCATGAATCTTGAATCATGAATCATGAATTGAATCATAATTCATGAATCGAATCATTAATCATGAATCATGAATCATGAATCATGAATTGAATCATGAATCATGAATTGAATCATGAATCATGAATTGAATCATGAATCATGAATCGAATTGTGAATCATGAAATGAATCATGAATTGAATCATGAATCATGAATCAAATCATGAATCATGAATTGAATCATGAATTGAATCATAAATCATGAATCATGAATTGAATCATGAATTGAATCATAAATCATGAATCATGAATTTAATCATGAATCATGAATTAAATCATGAATCAAGAATCATAAATCGAATCTTGAATCATGAAATGAATCAGGAATCGAATCATGAATTGAATCATGAATCATGAATTGAATCATGAATCAGGAATTATGAAACATGAATTGAATCATGAATCATGATTAATGAATTGAATTATGAGTAATGAATCATAAATCATGAATTAAATCATGAATCATGAATCGAATCATGAATCCTGAATCGTGAATCGAATCATGAATTATGAATTGAATCATGAATCATAAATCATGAATCATGAATCGAATCATGAATCATGAATCATGAATTAAACATGAATCATGAATTAAACATGAATCATGAATCGAATCTTGAATCATGAATCATGAATTGAATCATGAATTGAATCATGAATCATAAATTGTATCATGAATTGAATCATGAATCATGAATCATGAATCATGAATCATGAATCGAATCATGAATCTTGAATTGAATCATGAATCTTGAATTAAATCATGAATTTAATCATGAATTGAATCATAATTTGAATCATAAATCATGAATCGTGAATCATGAATCATGAATCATGAACCATGAATCGAATCATGAATCATGAATCATGAATTGAATCATGAATTGAATCATAAATCATGATTCATAAATCATGAATTATAAATCATCAATTGATTCATGATTCATGAATTAAAACATGAATTGAATCATGAATCATGAATTAATGAATTGAATAATGAATCATGAATTGAATCATGAATCATGAATCATGAATTGAATCATGAATCATGAATCATGAATCGAATCATGAATCATGAATCAAGATTCATGAATTGAATCATGAATCATGAATTGAATCATGAATCATGAATCGAATCATGAATCATGAATTGAATCATGAATTGAATCATGAATCATGAATCAAATCATGAATCATGAATTGAATCATGAAATGAATCATGAATTGAATCATAAATTGAATCATAAATCATGAATCGAATCATGAATCTTGAATTGAATCATGAATTGAATCATTAATCATGAATCATGAATTGAATCATAATTTGAATCATGAATCATGAATCATGAATCCAATCATGAATCATACATCATGAATTGAATCATGAATTGAATCATGAATTGAATCATGAATTATGAATTGAATCATGAATCATGAATTGAATCATGAATTGAATCATGAATCATGAATTCAATCATGAATCATGAATCGAATCATGAATCATGAATCATGAATTGAATCATGAATTGAATCATAAATCATGATTCATAAATCATGAATTATGAATCATAAATTGATTCATGAATCATGAATTAAAACATGAATTGAATCATGAATCATGAATCATGAATTGAATCATGAATCATGAATCATGAATTGAATCATGAATCATGAATCATGAATCGAATCATGAATTGAATCATTAATCTTGAATCATGAATTGAATCATAATTCATGAATCGAATCATTAATCATGAATCATGAATCATGAATCATGAATTGAATCATGAATCATGAATTGAATCATGAATCATGAATTGAATCATGAATCATGAATCGAATCATGAATCATGAATTAAATCATGAATCAAAAATCATAAATCGAATCTTGAATCATGAAATGAATCAGGAATCGAATCATGAATTGAATCATGAATCATGAATTGAATCATGAATTATGAATTATGAATCGAATCATGAATCATGAATCATGAATTAAACATGAATCATGAATCGAATCTTGAATCATGAATCAAGAATTGAATCATGAATTGAATCATGAATCATGAATCATAAATTGAATAATGAATTGAATCCTGAATCATGAATCATGAATCATGAATCAAATCATGAATCATGAATCAAATCATGAATCTTGAATTGAATCATGAATTGAATCATTAATCATGAATCATGAATTGAATCATAATTTGAATCATGAATCATGAATCCAATCATGAATCATACAGCATGAATTGAATCATGAATTGAATCATGAATCATGAATTGAATCATGAATCATGAATTGAATCATGAATCATGAATCATGAATTGAATCATGAATCATGAATCATGAATCGAATCATGAATCAAGATTCATGAATTGAATCATGAATCATGAATTGAATCATGAATTGAATCATGAATTGAATCATAAATCATGAATCATGAATTGAATCATGAATCATGAATCATGAATTGAATCATGAATTGAATCATGAATCATGAATTGAATCATGAATCATGAATCATGAATCGAATAATGAATCATGATTTGAATCATGAATCATGAATCATGAATCGAATCATGAATCATGAATCATGAATTGAATCATGAATTGAATCATAAATCATGATTCATAAATCATGAATTATGAATCATAAATTGATTCATAAATCATGAATTAAAACATGAATTGAATCATGAATCATGAATCATGAATTGAATCATGAATCATGAATTGAATCATGAATCATGAATTGAATCATGAATCATGAATCATGAATTGAATCATGAATCATGAATCATGAATCGAATCATGAATCATGAATCAAGATTCATGAATTGAATCATGAATCATGAATTGAATCATGAATCTTGAATCATGAATCATGAATTGAATCATAATTCATGAATCGAATCATTAATCATGAATCATGAATTGAATCATGAATCATGAATTGAATCATGAATCATGAATCGAATCATGAATCATGAATTGAATCATGAATTGAATCATGAATCAAATCATGAATCATGAATTGAATCATGAAATGAATCATGAATCATGAATTGAATCATAAATTGAATCATAAATCATGAATCGAATCATGAATCTTGAATTGAATCATGAATTGAATCATTAATCATGAATCATGAATTGAATCATAATTTGAATCATGAATCATGAATCATGAATCCAATCATGAATCATACATCATGAATTGAATCATGAATTGAATCATGAATTGAATCATGAATCATGAATTGAATCATGAATCATGAATCATGAATCATGAATTGAATCATGAATTGAATCATGAATCATGAATTCAATCATGAATCATGAATCATGAATCGAATCATGAATCATGAATCATGAATTGAATCATGAATTGAATCATAAATCATGATTCATAAATCATGAATTATGAATCATAAATTGATTCATGAATCATGAATTAAAACATGAATTGAATCATGAATCATGAATCATGAATTGAATCATGAATCATGAATTGAATCATGAATCATGAATCATGAATCGAATCATGAATTGAATCATTAATCTTGAATCATGAATCATGAATTGAATCATAATTCATGAATCGAATCATTAATCATGAATCATGAATCATGAATCATGAATTGAATCATGAATCATGAATTGAATCATGAATCATGAATTGAATCATGAATCATGAATCGAATCATGAATCATGAATTAAATCATGAATCAAAAATCATAAATCGAATCTTGAATAATGAAATGAATCAGGAATCGAATCATGAATTGAATCATGAATTATGAATTATGAATCGAATCATGAATCATGAATCATGAATTAAACATGAATCATGAATCGAATCTTGAATCATGAATCAAGAATTGAATCATGAATTGAATCATGAATCATGAATCATAAATTGAATAATGAATTGAATCCTGAATCATGAATCATGAATCATGAATCAAATCATGAATCATGAATCAAATCATGAATCTTGAAATGAATCATGAATTGAATCATTAATCATGAATCATGAATTGAATCATAATTTGAATCATGAATCATGAATCATGAATCCAATCATGAATCATACAGCATGAATTGAATCATGAATTGAATCATGAATCATGAATTGAATCATGAATCATGAATCATGAATCATGAATTGAATCATGAATTGAATCATGAATCATGAATTGAATCATGAATTGAATCATGAATCATAAATTGAATCATGAATCATGAATTGAATCATGAATCATGAATTGAATCATGAATCATGAATCATGAATCATAAATTGAATCATGAATCACGAATCATGAATTGAATCATGAATCATGAATCATGAATCGAAGCATGAATCATGAATCATGAATCATAAATTGAATCATGAATCACGAATCATGAATTGAATAATGAATCATGAATTATGAATCATGAATCATGAATCATTAATCATGAATCATGAATTGAATCATGAATCATGATTCATGAATCAAATCATGAATCATGAATCATGAATCGAATCATGAATTGAATCATGAATCATGAATTGAATCATGAATTATGAATTATGAATCGAATCATGAATCATGAATCATGAATTAAACATGAATCATGAATCGAATCTTGAATCATGAATCAAGAATTGAATCATGAATCATGAATCATAAATTGAATAATGAATTGAATCCTGAATAATGAATCATGAATCATGAATCAAATCATGAATCATGAATCAAATCATGAATCTTGAATTGAATCATGAATTGAATCATTAATCATGAATCATGAATTGAATCATAATTTGAATCATGAATCATGAATCATGAATCCAATCATGAATCATACAGCATGAATTGAATCATGAATTGAATCATGAATCATGAATTGAATCATGAATCATGAATCATGAATCATGAATTGAATCATGAATTGAATCATGAATTGAATCATGATTCATGATTCATAAATTGAATCATGAATCATGAATTGAATCATGAATCATGAATTGAATCATGAATCATGAATCATGAATCATAAATTGAATCATGAATCACGAATCATGAATTGAATCATGAATCATGAATCATGAATCGAAGCATGAATCATGAATCATGAATCATAAATTGAATCATGAATCACGAATCATAAGTTGAATAATGAATCATGAATTATGAATCATGAATCATGAATCATGAATCATGAATCATGAATTGAATCATGAATCATGAATCATGAATCAAATCATGAATCATGAATCATGAATTGAATCATGAATTGAATCATGAATCATGAATTGAATCATGAATCATGAATCGAATAATGAATCATGATTTGCATCATGAATCATGAATCATGAATCATGAATCATGAATCATGAATCGAATCATGAATCATGAATCATGAATTGAATCATGAATTGAATCATAAATCATGATTCATAAATCATGAATTATGAATCATAAATTGATTCATGAATCATGAATTAAAACATGAATTGAATCATGAATCATGAATCATGAATTGAATCATGAATCATGAATTGAATCATGAATCATGAATCATGAATTGAATCATGAATCATGAATCATGAATCGAATCATGAATCATGAACCAAGATTCATGAATTGAATCATGAATCATGAATTGAATCATGAATCTTGAATCATGAATCATGAATTGAATCATAATTCATGAATCGAATCATTAATCATGAATCATGAATCATGAATCATGAATTGAATCATGAATCATGAATTGAATCATGAATCATGAATTGAATCATGAATCATGAATCGAATTGTGAATCATGAAATGAATCATGAATTGAATCATGAATCATGAATCAAATCATGAATCATGAATTGAATCATGAATTGAATCATAAATCATGAATCATGAATTGAATCATGAATTGAATCATAAATCATGAATCATGAATTTAATCATGAATCATGAATTTAATCATGAATCAAGAATCATAAATCGAATCTTGAATCATGAAATGAATCAGGAATCGAATCATGAATTGAATCATGAATCATGAATTGAATCATGAATCAGGAATTATGAAACATGAATTGAATCATGAATCATGATTAATGAATTGAATTATGAGTAATGAATCATAAATCATGAATTAAATCATGAATCATGAATCGAATCATGAATCCTGAATCGTGAATCGAATCATGAATTATGAATTGAATCATGAATCATAAATCATGAATCATGAATCGAATCATGAATCATGAATCATGAATTAAACATGAATCATGAATTAAACATGAATCATGAATCGAATCTTGAATCATGAATCATGAATTGAATCATGAATCATGAATCATGAATTGAATCATGAATCATGAATCATGAATCGAATCATGAATCATGAACCAAGATTCATGAATTGAATCATGAATCATGAATTGAATCATGAATCTTGAATCATGAATCATGAATTGAATCATAATTCATGAATCGAATCATTAATCATGAATCATGAATCATGAATCATGAATTGAATCATGAATCATGAATTGAATCATGAATCATGAATTGAATCATGAATCATGAATCGAATTGTGAATCATGAAATGAATCATGAATTGAATCATGAATCATGAATCAAATCATGAATCATGAATTGAATCATGAATTGAATCATAAATCATGAATCATGAATTGAATCATGAATTGAATCATAAATCATGAATCATGAAGTTAATCATGAATCATGAATTAAATCATGAATCAAGAATCATAAATCGAATCTTGAATCATGAAATGAATCAGGAATCGAATCATGAATTGAATCATGAATCATGAATTGAATCATGAATCAGGAATTATGAAACATGAATTGAATCATGAATCATGATTAATGAATTGAATTATGAGTAATGAATCATAAATCATGAATTAAATCATGAATCATGAATCGAATCATGAATCCTGAATCGTGAATCGAATCATGAATTATGAATTGAATCATGAATCATAAATCATGAATCATGAATCGAATCATGAATCATGAATCATGAATTAAACATGAATCATGAATTAAACATGAATCATGAATCGAATCTTGAATCATGAATCATGAATTGAATCATGAATTGAATCATGAATCATAAATTGTATCATGAATTGAATCATGAATCATGAATCATGAATCATGAATCGAATCATGAATCTTGAATTGAATCATGAATCTTGAATTAAATCATGAATTGAATCATGAATTGAATCATAATTTGAATCATAAATCATGAATCGTGAATCATGAATCATGAATCATGAACCATGAATCGAATCATGAATCATGAATCATGAATTGAATCATGAATTGAATCATAAATCATGAATCGTGAATCATGAATCATGAATCATCAATTGATTCATGATTCATGAATTAAAACATGAATTGAATCATGAATCATGAATTAATGAATTGAATCATGAATCATGAATTGAATCATGAATCATGAATCATGAATTGAATCATGAATCATGAATCATGAATCGAATCATGAATCATGAATCAAGATTCATGAATTGAATCATGAATCATGAATTGAATCATGAATCATGAATCGAATCATGAATCATGAATTGAATCATGAATTGAATCATGAATCATGAATCAAATCATGAATCATGAATTGAATCATGAAATGAATCATGAATCATGAATTGAATCATAAATTGAATCATAAATCATAAATCGAATCATGAATCTTGAATTGAATCATGAATTGAATCATTAATCATGAATCATGAATTGAATCATAATTTGAATCATGAATCATGAATCATGAATCCAATCATGAATCATACATCATGAATTGAATCATGAACTGAATCATGAATTGAATCATGAATCATGAATTGAATCATGAATCATGAATCATGAATCATGAATTGAATCATGAATTGAATCATGAATCATGAATTCAATCATGAATCATGAATCGAATCATGAATCATGAATCATGAATTGAATCATGAATTGAATCATAAATCATGATTCATAAATCATGAATTATGAATCATAAATTGATTCATGAATCATGAATTAAAACATGAATTGAATCATGAATCATGAATCATGAATTGAATCATGAATCATGAATCATGAATTGAATCATGAATCATGAATCATGAATCGAATCATGAATTGAATCATTAATCTTGAATCATGAATTGAATCATAATTCATGAATCGAATCATTAATCATGAATCATGAATCATGAATCATGAATTGAATCATGAATCATGAATTGAATCATGAATCATGAATTGAATCATGAATCATGAATCGAATCATGAATCATGAATTAAATCATGAATCAAAAATCATAAATCGAATCTTGAATCATGAAATGAATCAGGAATCGAATCATGAATTGAATCATGAATCATGAATTGAATCATGAATTATGAATTATGAATCGAATCATGAATCATGAATCATGAATTAAACATGAATCATGAATCGAATCTTGAATCATGAATCAAGAATTGAATCATGAATTGAATCATGAATCATGAATCATAAATTGAATAATGAATTGAATCCTGAATCATGAATCATGAATCATGAATCAAATCATGAATCATGAATCAAATCATGAATCTTGAATTGAATCATGAATTGAATCATTAATCATGAATCATGAATTGAATCATAATTTGAATCATGAATCATGAATCCAATCATGAATCATACAGCATGAATTGAATCATGAATTGAATCATGAATCATGAATTGAATCATGAATCATGAATCATGAATCATGAATTGAATCATGAATTGAATCATGAATTGAATCATGAATCATGAGTTGAATCATGAATTGAATCATGAATCATGAATCATGAATTGAATCATGAATCATGAATCATGAATCATAAATTGAATCATGAATCACGAATCATGAATTGAATCATGAATCATGAATCGAATCATGAATCATGAATTAAATCATGAATCAAAAATCATAAATCGAATCTTGAATCATGAAATGAATCAGGAATCGAATCATGAATTGAATCATGAATCATGAATTGAATCATGAATTATGAATTATGAATCGAATCATGAATCATGAATCAAGAATTGAATCATGAATTGAATCATGAATCATGAATCATAAATTGAATAATGAATTGAATCCTGAATCATGAATCATGAATCAAATCATGAATCATGAATCAAATCATGAATCTTGAATTGAATCATGAATTGAATCATTAATCATGAATCATGAATTGAATCATAATTTGAATCATGAATCATGAATCATGAATCCAATCATGAATCATACAGCATGAATTGAATCATGAATTGAATCATGAATCATGAATTGAATCATGAATCATGAATCATGAATCATGAATTGAATCATGAATTGAATCATGAATCATGAATTGAATCATGAATTGAATCATGAATCATGAATCATGAATTGAATCATGAATCATGAATTGAATCATGAATCATGAATTGAATCATGAATCATGAATCATGAATCATAAATTGAATCATGAATCACGAATCATGAATTGAATCATGAATCATGAATCATGAATCAAAGCATGAATCATGAATCATGAATCATAAATTGAATCATGAATCACGAATCATAAATTGAATAATGAATCATGAATTATGAATCATGAATCATGAATCATGAATCATGAATCATGAATTGAATCATGAATCATGAATCATGAATCAAATCATGAATCATGAATCATGAATTGAATCATGAATTGAAACATGAATCATGAATTGAATCATGAATTGAAACATGAATCATGAATTGAATCATGAATCATGAATCATGAATCGAATAATGAATCATGATTTGCATCATGAATCATGAATCATGAATCATGAATCATGAATCATGAATCGAATCATGAATCATGAATCATGAATTGAATCATAAATCATGATTCATAAATCATGAATTATGAATCATAAATTGATTCATGAATCATGAATTAAAACATGAATTGAATCATGAATCATGAATCATGAATTGAATCATGAATCATGAATTGAATCATGAATCATGAATCATGAATCGAATCATGAATTGAATCATTAATCTTGAATCATGAATCATGAATTGAATCATAATTCATGAATCGAATCATTAATCATGAATCATGAATCATGAATCATGAATTGAATCATGAATCATGAATTGAATCATGAATCATGAATTGAATCATGAATCATGAATCGAATCATGAATCATGAATTAAATCATGAATCAAAAATCATAAATCGAATCTTGAATCATGAAATGAATCAGGAATCGAATCATGAATTGAATCATGAATCATGAATTGAATCATGAATTATGAATTATGAATCGAATCATGAATCATGAATCATGAATTAAACATGAATCATGAATCGAATCTTGAATCATGAATCAAGAATTGAATCATGAATTGAATCATGAATCATGAATCATAAATTGAATAATGAATTGAATCCTGAATCATGAATCATGAATCATGAATCAAATCATGAATCATGAATCAAATCATGAATCTTGAAATGAATCATGAATTGAATCATTAATCATGAATCATGAATTGAATCATAATTTGAATCATGAATCATGAATCATGAATCCAATTATGAATCATACAGCATGAATTGAATCATGAATTGAATCATGAATCATGAATTGAATCATGAATCATGAATCATGAATCATGAATTGAATCATGAATTGAATCATGAATCATGAATTGAATCATGAATTGAATCATGAATCATAAATTGAATCATGAATCATGAATTGAATCATGAATCATGAATTGAATCATGAATCATGAATCATGAATCATAAATTGAATCATGAATCACGAATCATGAATTGAATCATGAATCATGAATCATGAATCGAAGCATGAATCATGAATCATGAATCATAAATTGAATCATGAATCACGAATCATGAATTGAATAATGAATCATGAATTATGAATCATGAATCATGAATCATTAATCATGAATCATGAATTGAATCATGAATCATGAATCATGAATCAAATCATGAATCATGAATCATGAATCGAATCATGAATTGAATCATGAATCATGAATTGAATCATGAATTATGAATTGAATCATGAATTATGAATCATGAATCATAAATTGAATCATGAATCACGAATCATGAATTGAATCATGAATCATGAATCATGAATCGAAGCATGAATCATGAATCATGAATCATAAATTGAATCATGAATCACGAATCATAAGTTGAATAATGAATCATGAATTATGAATCATGAATCATGAATCATGAATCAAATCATGAATCATGAATCATGAATTGAATCATGAATTGAATCATGAATCATGAATTGAATCATGAATCATGAATCATGAATCGAATAATGAATCATGATTTGCATCATGAATCATGAATCATGAATCATGAATCATGAATCATGAATCGAATCATGAATCATGAATCATGAATTGAATCATGAATTGAATCATAAATCATGATTCATAAATCATGAATTATGAATCATAAATTGATTCATGAATCATGAATTAAAACATGAATTGAATCATGAATCATGAATCATGAATTGAATCATGAATCATGAATTGAATCATGAATCATGAATCATGAATTGAATCATGAATCATGAATCATGAATCGAATCATGAATCATGAACCAAGATTCATGAATTGAATCATGAATCATGAATTGAATCATGAATCTTGAATCATGAATCATGAATTGAATCATAATTCATGAATCGAATCATTAATCATGAATCATGAATCATGAATTGAATCATGAATCATGAATACAATCATGAATCATGAATTGAATCATGAATCATGAATCGAATTGTGAATCATGAAATGAATCATGAATTGAATCATGAATCATGAATCAAATCATGAATCATGAATTGAATCATGAATTGAATCATAAATCATGAATCATGAATTGAATCATGAATTGAATCATAAATCATGAATCATGAATTTAATCATGAATCATGAATTAAATCATGAATCAAGAATCATAAATCGAATCTTGAATCATGAAATGAATCAGGAATCGAATCATGAATTGAATCATGAATCATGAATTGAATCATGAATCAGGAATTATGAAACATGAAATGAATCATGAATCATGATTAATGAATTGAATTATGAGTAATGAATCATAAATCATGAATTAAATCATGAATCATGAATCGAATCATGAATCCTGAATCGTGAATCGAATCATGAATTATGAATTGAATCATGAATCATAAATCATGAATCATGAATCGAATCATGAATCATGAATCATGAATTAAACATGAATCATGAATTAAACATGAATCATGAATCGAATCTTGAATCATGAATCATGAATTGAATCATGAATTGAATCATGAATCATAAATTGTATCATGAATTGAATCATGAATCATGAATCATGAATCATGAATCAAATCATGAATCTTGAATTGAATCATGAATCTTGAATTAAATCATGAATTGAATCATGAATTGAATCATAATTTGAATCATAAATCATGAATCGTAAATCATAAATCATGAATCATGAACCATGAATCGAATCATGAATCATGAATCATGAATTGAATCATGAATTGAATCATAAATCATGATTCATAAATCATGAATTATAAATCATCAATTGATTCATGATTCATGAATTAAAACATGAATTGAATCATGAATCATGAATTAATGAATTGAATCATGAATCATGAATTGAATCATGAATCATGAATCATGAATTGAATCATGAATCATGAATCATGAATCGAATCATGAATCATGAATCGAATCATGAATCATGAATTGAATCATGAATTGAATCATGAATCATGAATCAAATCATGAATCATGAATTGAATCATGAAATGAATCATGAATCATGAATTGAATCATAAATTGAATCATAAATCATGAATCGAATCATGAATCTTGAATTGAATCATGAATTGAATCATTAATCATGAATCATGAATTGAATCATAATTTGAATCATGAATCATGAATCATGAATCCAATCATGAATCATACATCATGAATTGAATCATGAATTGAATCATGAATTGAATCATGAATCATGAATTGAATCATGAATCATGAATCGAATCATGAATCATGAATTGAATCATGAATTGAATCATGAATCATGAATCAAATCATGAATCATGAATTGAATCATGAAATGAATCATGAATCATGAATTGAATCATAAATTGAATCATAAATCATGAATCGAATCATGAATCTTGAATTGAATCATGAATTGAATCATGAATCATGAATCATGAATTGAATCATAATTTGAATCATGAATCATGAATCATGAATCCAATCATGAATCATACATCATGAATTGAATCATGAATTGAATCATGAATTGAATCATGAATCATGAATTGAATCATGAATCATGAATCATGAATCATGAATTGAATCATGAATTGAATCATGAATCATGAATTCAATCATGAATCATGAATCGAATCATGAATCATGAATCATGAATTGAATCATGAATTGAATCATAAATCATGATTCATAAATCATGAATTATGAATCATAAATTGATTCATGAATCATGAATTAAAACATGAATTGAATCATGAATCATGAATCATGAATTGAATCATGAATCATGAATCATGAATTGAATCATGAATCATGAATCATGAATCGAATCATGAATTGAATCATTAATCTTGAATCATGAATTGAATCATAATTCATGAATCGAATCATTAATCATGAATCATGAATCATGAATCATGAATTGAATCATGAATCATGAATTGAATCATGAATCATGAATTGAATCATGAATCATGAATCGAATCATGAATCATGAATTAAATCATGAATCAAAAATCATAAATCGAATCTTGAATCATGAAATGAATCAGGAATCGAATCATGAATTGAATCATGAATCATGAATTGAATCATGAATTATGAATTATGAATCGAATCATGAATCATGAATCATGAATTAAACATGAATCATGAATCGAATCTTGAATCATGAATCAAGAATTGAATCATGAATTGAATCATGAATCATGAATCATAAATTGAATAATGAATTGAATCCTGAATCATGAATCATGAATCATGAATCAAATCATGAATCATGAATCAAATCATGAATCTTGAAATGAATCATGAATTGAATCATTAATCATGAATCATGAATTGAATCATAATTTGAATCATGAATCATGAATCATGAATCCAATCATGAATCATACAGCATGAATTGAATCATGAATTGAATCATGAATCATGAATTGAATCATGAATCATGAATCATGAATTGAATCATGAATTGAATCATGAATCATGAATTGAATCATGAATTGAATCATGAATCATAAATTGAATCATGAATCATGAATTGAATCATGAATCATGAATTGAATCATGAATCATGAATCATGAATCATAAATTGAATCATGAATCACGAATCATGAATTGAATCATGAATCATGAATCATGAATCGAAGCATGAATCATGAATCATGAATCATAAATTGAATCATGAATCACGAATCATGAATTGAATAATGAATCATGAATTATGAATCATGAATCATGAATCATTAATCATGAATCATGAATTGAATCATGAATCATGAATCATGAATCAAATCATGAATCATGAATCATGAATCGAATCATGAATTGAATCATGAATCATGAATTGAATCATGAATTATGAATTGAATCACGAATCATGAATCATGAATCATAAATTGAATCATGAATCACGAATCATGAATTGAATCATGAATCATGAATCATGAATCGAAGCATGAATCATGAATCATGAATCATAAATTGAATCATGAATCACGAATCATAAGTTGAATAATGAATCATGAATTATGAATCATGAATCATGAATCATGAATCATGAATCATGAATTGAATCATGAATCATGAATCATGAATCAAATCATGAATCATGAATCATGAATTGAATCATGAATTGAATCATGAATCATGAATTGAATCATGAATCATGAATCATGAATCGAATAATGAATCATGATTTGCATCATGAATCATGAATCATGAATCATGAATCATGAATCATGAATCGAATCATGAATCATGAATCATGAATTGAATCATGAATTGAATCATAAATCATGATTCATAAATCATGAATTATGAATCATAAATTGATTCATGAATCATGAATTAAAACATGAATTGAATCATGAATCATGAATCATGAATTGAATCATGAATCATGAATTGAATCATGAATCATGAATCATGAATTGAATCATGAATCATGAATCATGAATCGAATCATGAATCATGAACCAAGATTCATGAATTGAATCATGAATCATGAATTGAATCATGAATCTTGAATCATGAATCATGAATTGAATCATAATTCATGAATCGAATCATTAATCATGAATCATGAATCATGAATCATGAATTGAATCATGAATCATGAATTGAATCATGAATCATGAATCGAATTGTGAATCATGAAATGAATCATGAATTGAATCATGAATCATGAATCAAATCATGAATCATGAATTGAATCATGAATTGAATCATAAATCATGAATCATGAATTGAATCATGAATTGAATCATAAATCATGAATCATGAATTTAATCATGAATCATGAATTAAATCATGAATCAAGAATCATAAATCGAATCTTGAATCATGAAATGAATCAGGAATCGAATCATGAATTGAATCATGAATCATGAATTGAATCATGAATCAGGAATTATGAAACATGAATTGAATCATGAATCATGATTAATGAATTGAATTATGAGTAATGAATCATAAATCATGAATTAAATCATGAATCATGAATCGAATCATGAATCCTGAATCGTGAATCGAATCATGAATTATGAATTGAATCATGAATCATAAATCATGAATCATGAATCGAATCATGAATCATGAATCATGAATTAAACATGAATCATGAATTAAACATGAATCATGAATCGAATCTTGAATCATGAATCATGAATTGAATCATGAATTGAATCATGAATCATAAATTGTATCATGAATTGAATCATGAATCATGAATCATGAATCATGAATCATGAATCGAATCATGAATCTTGAATTGAATCATGAATCTTGAATTAAATCATGAATTGAATCATGAATTGAATCATAATTTGAATCATAAATCATGAATCGTGAATCATGAATCATGAATCATGAACCATGAATCGAATCATGAATCATGAATCATGAATTGAATCATGAATTGAATCATAAATCATGATTCATAAATCATGAATTATAAATCATCAATTGATTCATGATTCATGAATTAAAACATGAATTGAATCATGAATCATGAATTAATGAATTGAATCATGAATCATGAATTGAATCATGAATTATGAATCATGAATTGAATCATGAATCATGAATCATGAATCGAATCATGAATCATGAATCAAGATTCATGAATTGAATCATGAATCATGAATTGAATCATGAATCATGAATCGAATCATGAATCATGAATTGAATCATGAATTGAATCATGAATCATGAATCAAATCATGAATCATGAATTGAATCATGAAATGAATCATGAATCATGAATTGAATCATAAATTGAATCATAAATCATGAATCGAATCATGAATCTTGAATTGAATCATGAATTGAATCATTAATCATGAATCATGAATTGAATCATAATTTGAATCATGAATCATGAATCATGAATCCAATCATGAATCATACATCATGAATTGAATCATGAATTGAATCATGAATTGAATCATGAATCATGAATTGAATCATGAATCATGAATCATGAATCATGAATTGAATCATGAATTGAATCATGAATCATGAATTCAATCATGAATCATGAATCGAATCATGAATCATGAATTGAATCATGAATTGAATCATAAATCATGATTCATAAATCATGAATTATGAATCATAAATTGATTCATGAATCATGAATTAAAACATGAATTGAATCATGAATCATGAATCATGAATTGAATCATGAATCATGAATCATGAATTGAATCATGAATCATGAATCATGAATCGAATCATGAATTGAATCATTAATCTTGAATCATGAATTGAATCATAATTCATGAATCGAATCATTAATCATGAATCATGAATCATGAATCATGAATTGAATCATGAATCATGAATTGAATCATGAATCATGAATTGAATCATGAATCATGAATCGAATCATGAATCATGAATTAAATCATGAATCAAAAATCATAAATCGAATCTTGAATCATGAAATGAATCAGGAATCGAATCATGAATTGAATCATGAATCATGAATTGAATCATGAATTATGAATTATGAATCGAATCATGAATCATGAATCATGAATTAAACATGAATCATGAATCGAATCTTGAATCATGAATCAAGAATTGAATCATGAATTGAATCATGAATCATGAATCATAAATTGAATAATGAATTGAATCCTGAATCATGAATCATGAATCATGAATCAAATCATGAATCATGAATCAAATCATGAATCTTGAATTGAATCATGAATTGAATCATTAATCATGAATCATGAATTGAATCATAATTTGAATCATGAATCATGAATCCAATCATGAATCATACAGCATGAATTGAATCATGAATTGAATCATGAATCATGAATTGAATCATGAATCATGAATCATGAATCATGAATTGAATCATGAATTGAATCATGAATCATGAATTGAATCATGAATTGAATCATGAATCATGAATCATGAATTGAATCATGAATCATGAATTGAATCATGAATCATGAATTGAATCATGAATCATGAATCATGAATCATAAATTGAATCATGAATCACGAATCATGAATTGAATCATGAATCATGAATCGAATCATGAATCATGAATTAAATCATGAATCAAAAATCATAAATCGAATCTTGAATCATGAAATGAATCAGGAATCGAATCATGAATTGAATCATGAATCATGAATTGAATCATGAATTATGAATTATGAATCGAATCATGAATCATGAATCATGAATTAAACATGAATCATGAATCGAATCTTGAATCATGAATCAAGAATTGAATCATGAATTGAATCATGAATCATGAATCATAAATTGAATAATGAATTGAATCCTGAATCATGAATCATGAATCAAATCATGAATCATGAATCAAATCATGAATCTTGAATTGAATCATGAATTGAATCATTAATCATGAATCATGAATTGAATCATAATTTGAATCATGAATCATGAATCATGAATCCAATCATGAATCATACAGCATGAATTGAATCATGAATTGAATCATGAATCATGAATTGAATCATGAATCATGAATCATGAATCATGAATTGAATCATGAATTGAATCATGAATCATGAATTGAATCATGAATTGAATCATGAATCATGAATCATGAATTGAATCATGAATCATGAATTGAATCATGAATCATGAATTGAATCATGAATCATGAATCATGAATCATAAATTGAATCATGAATCACGAATCATGAATTGAATCATGAATCATGAATCATGAATCGAAGCATGAATCATGAATCATGAATCATAAATTGAATCATGAATCACGAATCATGAATTGAATAATGAATCATGAATTATGAATCATGAATCATGAATCATGAATCATGAATCATGAATTGAATCATGAATCATGAATCATGAATCAAATCATGAATCATGAATCATGAATTGAATCATGAATTGAAACATGAATCATGAATTGAATCATGAATCATGAATCATGAATCGAATAATGAATCATGATTTGCATCATGAATCATGAATCATGAATCATGAATCATGAATCATGAATCGAATCATGAATCATGAATCATGAATTGAATCATAAATCATGATTCATAAATCATGAATTATGAATCATAAATTGATTCATGAATCATGAATTAAAACATGAATTGAATCATGAATCATGAATCATGAATTGAATCATGAATCATGAATTGAATCATGAATCATGAATCATGAATCGAATCATGAATTGAATCATTAATCTTGAATCATGAATCATGAATTGAATCATAATTCATGAATCGAATCATTAATCATGAATCATGAATCATGAATCATGAATTGAATCATGAATCATGAATTGAATCATGAATCATGAATTGAATCATGAATCATGAATCGAATATTGAATCATGAATTAAATCATGAATCAAAAATCATAAATCGAATCTTGAATCATGAAATGAATCAGGAATCGAATCATGAATTGAATCATGAATCATGAATTGAATCATGAATTATGAATTATGAATCGAATCATGAATCATGAATCATGAATTAAACATGAATCATGAATCGAATCTTGAATCATGAATCAAGAATTGAATCATGAATTGAATCATGAATCATGAATCATAAATTGAATAATGAATTGAATCCTGAATCATGAATCATGAATCATGAATCAAATCATGAATCATGAATCAAATCATGAATCTTGAAATGAATCATGAATTGAATCATTAATCATGAATCATGAATTGAATCATAATTTGAATCATGAATCATGAATCATGAATCCAATCATGAATCATACAGCATGAATTGAATCATGAATTGAATCATGAATCATGAATTGAATCATGAATCATGAATCATGAATCATGAATTGAATCATGAATTGAATCATGAATCATGAATTGAATCATGAATTGAATCATGAATCATAAATTGAATCATGAATCATGAATTGAATCATGAATCATGAATTGAATCATGAATCATGAATCATGAATCATAAATTGAATCATGAATCACGAATCATGAATTGAATCATGAATCATGAATCATGAATCGAAGCATGAATCATGAATCATGAATCATAAATTGAATCATGAAACACGAATCATGAATTGAATAATGAATCATGAATTATAAATCATGAATCATGAATCATTAATCATGAATCATGAATTGAATCATGAATCATGATTCATGAATCAAATCATGAATCATGAATCATGAATCGAATCATGAATTGAATCATGAATCATGAATTGAATCATGAATTATGAATTATGAATCGAATCATGAATCATGAATCATGAATTAAACATGAATCATGAATCGAATCTTGAATCATGAATCAAGAATTGAATCATGAATTGAATCATGAATCATGAATCATAAATTGAATAATGAATTGAATCCTGAATAATGAATCATGAATCATGAATCAAATCATGAATCATGAATCAAATCATGAATCTTGAATTGAATCATGAATTGAATCATTAATCATGAATCATGAATTGAATCATAATTTGAATCATGAATCATGAATCATGAATCCAATCATGAATCATACAGCATGAATTGAATCATGAATTGAATCATGAATCATGAATTGAATCATGAATCATGAATCATGAATCATGCATCGAATCATGAATTGAATCATGATTCATGATTCATAAATTGAATCATGAATCATGAATTGAATCATGAATCATGAATCATAAATTGAATCATGAATCACGAATCATGAATTGAATCATGAATCATGAATCATGAATCGAAGCATGAATCATGAATCATGAATCATAAATTGAATCATGAATCACGAATCATAAGTTGAATAATGAATCATGAATTATGAATCATGAATCATGAATCATGAATCATGAATCATGAATTGAATCATGAATCATGAATCATGAATCAAATCATGAATCATGAATCATGAATTGAATCATGAATTGAATCATGAATCATGAATTGAATCATGAATCATGAATCATGAATCGAATAATGAATCATGATTTGCATCATGAATCATGAATCATGAATCATGAATCATGAATCATGAATCGAATCATGAATCATGAATCATGAATTGAATCATGAATTGAATCATAAATCATGATTCATAAATCATGAATTATGAATCATAAATTGATTCATGAATCATGAATTAAAACATGAATTGAATCATGAATCATGAATCATGAATTGAATCATGAATCATGAATTGAATCATGAATCATGAATCATGAATTGAATCATGAATCATGAATCATGAATCGAATCATGAATCATGAACCAAGATTCATGAATTGAATCATGAATCATGAATTGAATCATGAATCTTGAATCATGAATCATGAATTGAATCATAATTCATGAATCGAATCATTAATCATGAATCATGAATCATGAATCATGAATTGAATCATGAATCATGAATTGAATCATGAATCATGAATTGAATCATGAATCATGAATCGAATTGTGAATCATGAAATGAATCATGAATTGAATCATGAATCATGAATCAAATCATGAATCATGAATTGAATCATGAATTGAATCATAAATCATGAATCATGAATTGAATCATGAATTGAATCATAAATCATGAATCATGAATTTAATCATGAATCATGAATTAAATCATGAATCAAGAATCATAAATCGAATCTTGAATCATGAAATGAATCAGGAATCGAATCATGAATTGAATCATGAATCATGAATTGAATCATGAATCAGGAATTATGAAACATGAATTGAATCATGAATCATGATTAATGAATTGAATTATGAGTAATGAATCATAAATCATGAATTAAATCATGAATCATGAATCGAATCTTGAATCATGAATCATGAATTGAATCATGAATTGAATCATGAATCATAAATTGTATCATGAATTGAATCATGAATCATGAATCATGAATCATGAATCGAATCATGAATCTTGAATTGAATCATGAATCTTGAATTAAATCATGAATTGAATCATGAATTGAATCATAATTTGAATCATAAATCATGAATCGTGAATCATGAATCATGAATCATGAACCATGAATCGAATCATGAATCATGAATCATGAATTGAATCATGAATTGAATCATAAATCATGATTCATAAATCATGAATTATAAATCATCAATTGATTCATGATTCATGAATTAAAACATGAATTGAATCATGAATCATGAATTAATGAATTGAATCATGAATCATGAATTGAATCATGAATCATGAATCATGAATTGAATCATGAATCATGAATGATGAATCGAATCATGAATCATGAATCAAGATTCATGAATTGAATCAAGATTCATGAATTGAATCATGAATCATGAATTGAATCATGAATCATGAATCGAATCATGAATCATGAATTGAATCATGAATTGAATCATGAATCATGAATCAAATCATGAATCATGAATTGAATCATGAAATGAATCATGAATCATGAATTGAATCATAAATTGAATCATAAATCATGAATCGAATCATGAATCTTGAATTGAATCATGAATTGAATCATTAATCATGAATCATGAATTGAATCATAATTTGAATCATGAATCATGAATCATGAATCCAATCATGAATCATACATCATGAATTGAATCATGAATTGAATCATGAATTGAATCATGAATCATGAATTGAATCATGAATCATGAATCATGAATCATGAATTCAATCATGAATTGAATCATGAATCATGAATTCAATCATGAATCATGAATCGAATCATGAATCATGAATCATGAATTGAATCATGAATTGAATCATAAATCATGATTCATAAATCATGAATTATGAATCATAAATTGATTCATGAATCATGAATTAAAGAATTGATTCATGAATCATGAATCATGAATTGAATCATGAATCATGAATCATGAATTGAATCATGAATCATGAATCATGAATCGAATCATGAATTGAATCATTAATCTTGAATCATGAATTGAATCATAATTCATGAATCGAATCATTAATCATGAATCATGAATCATGAATCATGAATTGAATCATGAATCATGAATTGAATCATGAATCATGAATTGAATCATGAATCATGAATCGAATCATGAATCATGAATTAAATCATGAATCAAAAATCATAAATCGAATCTTGAATCATGAAATGAATCAGGAATCGAATCATGAATTGAATCATGAATCATGAATTGAATCATGAATTATGAATTATGAATCGAATCATGAATCATGAATCATGAATTAAACATGAATCATGAATCGAATCTTGAATCATGAATCAAGAATTGAATCATGAATTGAATCATGAATCATGAATCATAAATTGAATAATGAATTGAATCCTGAATCATGAATCAAATCATGAATCATGAATCAAATCATGAATCTTGAATTGAATCATGAATTGAATCATTAATCATGAATCATGAATTGAATCATAATTTGAATCATGAATCATGAATCCAATCATGAATCATACAGCATGAATTGAATCATGAATTGAATCATGAATCATGAATTGAATCATGAATCATGAATCATGAATCATGAATTGAATCATGAATTGAATCATGAATCATGAATTGAATCATGAATCATGAATCATGAATTGAATCATGAATCATGAATTGAATCATGAATCATGAATTGAATCATGAATCATGAATCATGAATCATAAATTGAATCATGAATCACGAATCATGAATTGAATCATGAATCATGAATCGAATCATGAATCATGAATTAAATCATGAATCAAAAATCATAAATCGAATCTTGAATCATGAAATGAATCAGGAATCGAATCATGAATTGAATCATGAATCATGAATTGAATCATGAATTATGAATTATGAATCGAATCATGAATCATGAATCATGAATTAAACATGAATCATGAATCGAATCTTGAATCATGAATCAAGAATTGAATCATGAATTGAATCATGAATCATGAATCATAAATTGAATAATGAATTGAATCCTGAATCATGAATCATGAATCAAATCATGAATCATGAATCAATTCATGAATCTTGAATTGAATCATGAATTCAATCATTAATCATGAATCATGAATTGAATCATAATTTGAATCATGAATCATGAATCATGAATCCAATCATGAATCATACAGCATGAATTGAATCATGAATTGAATCATGAATCATGAATTGAATCATGAATCATGAATCATGAATCATGAATTGAATCATGAATTGAATCATGAATCATGAATTGAATCATGAATTGAATCATGAATCATGAATCATGAATTGAATCATGAATCATGAATTGAATCATGAATCATGAATTGAATCATGAATCATGAATCATGAATCATAAATTGAATCATGAATCACGAATCATGAATTGAATCATGAATCATGAATCATGAATCGAAGCATGAATCATGAATCATGAATCATAAATTGAATCATGAATCACGAATCATGAATTGAATAATGAATCATGAATTATGAATCATGAATCATGAATCATGAATCATGAATTGAATCATGAATCATGAATCATGAATCAAATCATGAATCATGAATCATGAATTGAATCATGAATTGAAACATGAATCATGAATTGAATCATGAATCATGAATCATGAATCAAATAATGAATCATGATTTGCATCATGAATCATGAATCATGAATCATGAATCATGAATCATGAATCGAATCATGAATCATGAATCATGAATTGAATCATAAATCATGATTCATAAATCATGAATTATGAATCATAAATTGATTCATGAATCATGAATTAAAACATGAATTGAATCATGAATCATGAATTGAATCATGAATCATGAATTGAATCATGAATCATGAATCATGAATTGAATCATGAATCATGAATCATGAATCGAATCATGAATCATGAACCAAGATTCATGAATTGAATCATGAATCATGAATTGAATCATGAATCTTGAATCATGAATCATGAATTGAATCATAATTCATGAATCGAATCATTAATCATGAATCATGAATCATGAATTGAATCATGAATCATGAATTGAATCATGAATTGAATCATGAATCATGAATTGAATCATGAATCATGAATCATGAATTGATTCATGAATCATGAATTATGAATTGAATCATGAATCATAAATCAAATCATGAATTGAATCAGGAATCGAATCATGAATTGAATCATAAATCATGAATTGAATTATGAATCATGAATTGAATCATGAATCATGAATCGAATCATGAATCATAATTTGAATCATTAATCATGAATTAAATCATGAATTATGAATTGATTCATGAATCAGGAACCATGAATTGAATCATTAGTCATGAATTGAATCATGAATCATGAATCAAATCATGAATCATTAATCATGAATTATGAATTATGAATTGAATCATAAATCATGAATTATGAATCATGAATTATGAATCATGAATTGAATCATGAATTGAATTATGAATTGAATCATGAATCATGAATCATGAATTGAATCATGAATCATGAATTGAATCATGAATCATGAATCATGAATCATGAATTGAATCATGAATTGAATCATGAATCATGAATTGAATCATGAATCATGAATCATGAATTGATTCATGAATCATGAATTATGAATTGAATCATGAATCATAAATCAAATCATGAATTGAATCAGGAATCGAATCATGAATTGAATCATAAATCATGAATTGAATTATGAATCATGAATTGAATCATGAATCATGAATCGAATCATGAATCATAATTTGAATCATTAATCATGAATTAAATCATGAATTATGAATTGATTCATGAATCAGGAACCATGAATTGAATCATTAGTCATGAATTGAATCATGAATCATGAATCAAATCATGAATCATTAATCATGAATTATGAATTGAATCATAAATCATGAATTATGAATCATGAATTATGAATCATGAATTGAATCATGAATTGAATTATGAATTGAATCATGAATCATGAATCATGAATTGAATCATAAATCATAAATCATGAATCATAAATTGAATCATGAATCATGAATCATGAATCATGAATCGAATCATGAATCATGAATTGAATCATGAATCATGAATCATGAATCATAAATTGAATCATGAATCATGAATCATGAATCATGAATCATGAATCATAAATCATGAATTGAATCAGGAATCATGAATCATGAATCGAATCATGAATCATGAATTGAATCATCAATCATGAATTGAATCATGAATCAGGAATCATGAATCGAATCATGAATCATGAATCATGAATCATAAATTGAATCATGAATCACGAATCATGAATCGAATCATGAATCATGAATCATGAATTGATTCATGAATCATGAATCATGAATTGAATCATGAATCATGAATTGAATCATGAATCATGAATCATGAATTGATTCATGAATCATGAATCATGAATTGAATCATGAATCATAAATCAAATCATGAATTATGAATTGAATCAGGAATCGAATCATGAATTGAATCATAAATCATGAATTGAATCATGAATCATGAATTAAATCATGAATCATGAATCGAATCATGAATCATAATTTGAATCAGGAATCATGAATTTAAACATGAATCATGAATCATGAATTAAATCATGAATCATGAATCATAAATTGAATCATGAATCATGAATCATGAATTGAATCATGAATTGAATCATGAATCATGACTTGAATCATGAATCATGAATCATGAATCATGAATTAAATCAGGAATCATGAATCATGAATCGATTCATGAATTGAATCATGAATCATGAATCATGAAATGAATCATGAATCCTGAATCATAAATGGAATCATGAATCACGAATCATGAATCGAATCATGAATCATGAATCATGAATTGAATCATAAATCATGAATTAAATCTTGAATCATGAATCATGAATTGAATCATGAATTGAATCGTGATTAATGAATCATAAATTGAATCATGAATCATGAATCATCAATTGAATCATGAATCATGAATCATGAATCATGAATCGAGTCATGAATCATGAATCATGAATTGAATCATGAATCATTAATCATTAATTAAATCATGAATCATGAATCATGAATCATGAATCATGAATTGAATCATGAATCATGAATCGAATCATGAATCAAGAATCGAATCATGAATCATTAATTGAATCATGAATCATGAATCAAGAATCATGAATCGAATCATGAATCATGAATCAAATCATGAATCATGAATCAGGAATCATGAATCGAATCATGAATCATGAATTGAATCATGAATCATGAATCATGAATCATGAATCATGAATTGAATCATGAATCATGAATCATGAATCATGAATCATGAATCATGAATTGAATCATGAATCATTAATCATGAATTAAATCATGAATCATGAATCATGAATCATGAATCATGAATCATGAATTGAATCATGAATCATGAATTGAATCATGAATAATGAATCATGAATTGAATCATGAATCATGAATCATGAATTGAATCATGAATCATGAATCATGAATCGAATCATGAATCGAATCATGAATCATGTATTGAATCATGAATCTTGAATCATGAATCATGAATTGAATCATAATTCATGAATCAAATCATGAATCATGAATCATGAATCATGAATCATGAATTGAATCATGAATCATGAATTGAATCATGAATTATGAATTGAATCATGAATCATGAATCGAATCATGAATCATGAATTGAATCATGAATTGTATCATGAATCATGAATCGAATCATGAATCATGAATTGACTCATGAAATGAATCATGAATCATGAATTGAATCATGAATTAAATCATGAATCATGAATCATGAATTGAATCATGAATCATGAATTGAATCATGAATCAAGAATCATAAATTGAATCATGAATCATGAAATGAATCAGGAATCGAATCTTGAATTGAATCATGAATCATGAATTGAATCATTAATCATGAATTGAATCATCAATCATGAATCATGAATCATGAATTGAATTATGAATCATGAATTATGAATCATGAATTGAATCATGAATCATGACTTGAATCATGAATCATGAATCATGAATCATGAATTAAATCAGGAATCATGAATCATGAATCGATTCATGAATTGAATCATGAATCATGAATCATGAAATGAATCATGAATCCTGAATCATAAATGGAATCATGAATCACGAATCATGAATCGAATCATGAATCATGAATCATGAATTGAATCATAAATCATGAATTAAATCTTGAATCATGAATCATGAATTGAATCATGAATTGAATCGTGATTAATGAATCATAAATTGAATCATGAATCATGAATCATGAATTGAATCATGAATCATGAATCATGAATCATGAATCGAGTCATGAATCATGAATCATGAGTTGAATCATGAATCATTAATCATTAATTAAATCATGAATCATGAATCATGAATCATGAATCATGAATCAAGAATCGAATCATGAATCATGAATTGAATCATGAATCATGAATCAAGAATCATGAATCGAATCATGAATCATGAATCGAATCATGAATCATGAATCAGGAATCATGAATTGAATCATGAATCATGAATTGAATCATGAATCATGAATCATGAATCATGAATCATGAATCATGAATTGAATCATGAATCATGAATCATGAATCATGAATCATGAATCATGAATTGAATCATGAATCATTAATCATGAATTAAATCATGAATCATGAATCATGAATCATGAATTGAATCATGAATCATGAATTGAATCATGAATAATGAATCATGAATTGAATCATGAATCATTAATCATGAATTAAATCATGAATCATGAATCATGATTCATGAATCATGAATTGAATCATGAATCATGAATTGAATCATGAATTATGAATTGAATCATGAATCATGAATCGAATCATGAATCATGAATTGAATCATGAATTGTATCATGAATCATGAATCGAATCATGAATCATGAATTGACTCATGAAATGAATCATGAATCATGAATTGAATCATGAATTAAATCATGAATCATGAATCATGAATTGAATCATGAATCATGAATCAAGAATCATAAATTGAATCATGAATCATGAAATGAATCAGGAATCGAATCTTGAATTGAATCATGAATCATGAATTGAATCATTAATCATGAATTGAATCATCAATCATGAATCATGAATCATGAATTGAATTATGAATCATGAATTATGAATCATGAATTGAATCATGAATCATGACTTGAATCATGAATCATGAATCATGAATCATGAATTAAATCAGGAATCATGAATCATGAATCGATTCATGAATTGAATCATAATTCATGAATCATGAAATGAATCATGAATCCTGAATCATAAATGGAATCATGAATCACGAATCATGAATCGAATCATGAATCATGAATCATGAATTGAATCATAAATCATGAATTAAATCTTGAATCATGAATCATGAATTGAATCATGAATTGAATCGTGATTAATGAATCATAAATTGAATCATGAATCATGAATCATGAATTGAATCATGAATCATGAATCATGAATCATGAATCGAATCATGAATCATGAATCATGAGTTGAATCATGAATCATTAATCATTAATTAAATCATGAATCATGAATCATGAATCATAAATCATGAATCAAGAATCGAATCATGAATCATGAATTGAATCATGAATCATGAATCAAGAATCATGAATCGAATCATGAATCATGAATCGAATCATGAATCATGAATCAAGAATCATGAATTGAATCATGAATCATGAATTGAATCATGAATCATGAATCATGAATCATGAATCATGAATCATGAATTGAATCATGAATCATGAATCATGAATCATGAATCATGAATTGAATCATGAATCATTAATCATGAATTAAATCATGAATCATGAATCATGAATCATGAATCATGAATTGAATCATGAATCATAAATTGAATCATGAATAATGAATCATGAATTGAATCATGAATCATTAATCATGAATTAAATCATGAATCATGAATCATGAATCATGAATTGAATCATGAATCATGAATTGAATCATGAATTATGAATTGAATCATGAATCATGAATCGAATCATGAATCATGAATTGAATCATGAATTGTATCATGAATCATGAATCGAATCATGAATCATGAATTGACTCATGAAATGAATCATGAATCATGAATTGAATCATGAATTAAATCATGAATCATGAATCATGAATTGAATCATGAATCATGAATTGAATCATGAATCAAGAATCATAAATTGAATCATGAATCATGAAATGAATCAGGAATCGAATCTTGAATTGAATCATGAATCATGAATTGAATCATTAATCATGAATTGAATCATCAATCATGAATCATGAATCATGAATTGAATTATGAATCATGAATTATGAATCATGAATTGAATCATGAATCATGACTTGAATCATGAATCATGAATCATGAATTAAATCAGGAATCATGAATCATGAATCGATTCATGAATTGAATCATGAATCATGAATCATGAAATGAATCATGAATCCTGAATCATAAATGGAATCATGAATCACGAATCATGAATCGAATCATGAATCATGAATCATGAATTGAATCATAAATCATGAATTAAATCTTGAATCATGAATCATGAATTGAATCATGAATTGAATCGTGATTAATGAATCATAAATTGAATCATGAATCATGAATCATGAATTGAATCATGAATCATGAATCATGAATCATGAATCGAGTCATGAATCATGAATCATGAGTTGAATCATGAATCATTAATCATTAATTAAATCATGAATCATGAATCATGAATCATGAATCATGAATCAAGAATCGAATCATGAATCATGAATTGAATCATGAATCATGAATCAAGAATCATGAATCGAATCATGAATCATGAATCGAATCATGAATCATGAATCAGGAATCATGAATTGAATCATGAATCATGAATTGAATCATGAATCATGAATCATGAATCATGAATCATGAATCATGAATTGAATCATGAATCATGAATCATGAATCATGAATCATGAATCATGAATTGAATCATGAATCATTAATCATGAATTAAATCATGAATCATGAATCATGAATCATGAATCATGAATTGAATCATGAATCATGAATTGAATCATGAATAATGAATCATGAATTGAATCATGAATCATGAATCATGAATTGAATCATGAATCATGAATCATGAATCGAATCATGAATCGAATCATGAATCATGAATTGAATCATGAATCTTGAATCATGAATCATGAATTGAATCATAATTCATGAATCAAATCATGAATCATGAATCATGAATCATGAATCATGAATTGAATCATGAATCATGAATTGAATCATGAATTATGAATTGAATCATGAATCATGAATCGAATCATGAATCATGAATTGAATCATGAATTGTATCATGAATCATGAATCGAATCATGAATCATGAATTGACTCATGAAATGAATCATGAAACTCACAGTCTGTGTGTATCTCTCTCTTTTCCTCCTCATCATGAATTGAATCATGAATCATGAATTGAATCATGAATCAAGAATTATAAATTGAATCATGAATCATGAAATGAATCAGGAATCGAATCTTGAATTGAATCATGAATCATGAATTGAATCATGAATCATGAATTGAATCATCAATCATGAATCATGAATCATGAATTGAATTATGAATCATAAATTATTAAACATGAATTGAATTATGAATCATGAATCTAATCATGAATCATGATTAATGAATTGAATTATGAGTAATGAATCATAAATCATGAATTAAATCATGAATCATGAATCGAATTATAAATTATGAATCATGAATTATGAATTGAATCATGAATTATGAATTGAATCATGAATCATAAATCATGAATCATGAATCGAATCATGAATCATGAATCATGAATCATGAATTAAACATGAATCATGAATCGAATCTTGAATCATGAATCATGAATTGAATCATGAATTGAATCATGAATCATGAATCATAAATTGAATCATGAATTGAATCATGAATCATGAATCATGAATTGAATCATGAATCATGAATCATGAATCATGAATCATGAATCGAATCATGAATCATGAATCGAATCATGAATCTTGAATTGAATCATGAATTCAATCATTATTCATGAATCATGAATCATGAATTGAATCATAATTTAAATCATGAATCATGAATCATGAATTGAATCATGAATCATGAATCATGAATCATAAATTGAATCATGAATCATGAATCATGAATCATGAATCATGAATCATAAATCATGAATTGAATCAGGAATCATGAATCATGAATCGAATCATGAATCATGAATTGAATCATGAATCATGAATTGAATCATGAATCAGGAATCATGAATCGAATCATGAATCATGAATCATGAATCATAAATTGAATCATGAATCACGAATCATGAATCGAATCATGAATCATGAATCATGAATCATAAATTGATTCATGAATCATGAATCATGAATTGAATCATGAATCATGAATTGAATCATGAATCATGAATCATGAATTGATTCATGAATCATGAATCATGAATTGAATCATGAATCATAAATCAAATCATGAATTATGAATTGAATCAGGAATCAAATCATGAATTGAATCATAAATCATGAATTGAATCATGAATCATGAATTAAATCATGAATCATGAATCGAATCATGAATCATAATTTGAATCATGAATCATGAATTTAAACATGAATCATGAATCATTAAACATGAATCATGAATCATGAATTATGAATTATGAATTATGAATTGAATCAGGAATCATGAATTATGAATTAATGAACTATGAATCATGAATTGAATCATGAATCATGAATTGAATTATGAATTGAATCATGAATCAAATTGAATCATGAATCATGAATCATGAATTAAATCATGAATCATGAATCATAAATTGAATCATGAATCATGAATCATGAATTGAATCATGAATTGAATCATGAATCATGACTTGAATCATGAATCATGAATCATGAATCATGAATTAAATCAGGAATCATGAATCATGAATCGATTCATGAATTGAATCATGAATCATGAATCATGAAATGAATCATGAATCCTGAATCATAAATGGAATCATGAATCACGAATCATGAATCGAATCATGAATCATGAATCATGAATTGAATCATAAATCATGAATTAAATCTTGAATCATGAATCATGAATTGAATCATGAATTGAATCGTGATTAATGAATCATAAATTGAATCATGAATCATGAATCATCAATTGAATCATGAATCATAATTCATGAATCATGAATCGAGTCATGAATCATGAATCATGAATTGAATCATGAATCATTAATCATTAATTAAATCATGAATCATGAATCATGAATCATGAATTGAATCATGAATCATGAATCGAATCATGAATCAAGAATCGAATCATGAATCATGAATTGAATCATGAATCATGATTCAAGAATCATGAATCGAATCATGAATCATGAATCGAATCATGAATCATGAATCAGGAATCATGAATCGAATCATGAATCATGAATTGAATCATGAATCATGAATCATGAATCATGAATCATGAATCATGAACTGAATCATGAATCATGAATCATGAATCATGAATCATGAATCATGAATTGAATCATGAATCATTAATCATGAATTAAATCATGAATCATGAATCATGAATCATGAATTGAATCATGAATCATGAATTGAATCATGAATAATGAATCATGAATTGAATCATGAATCATGAATCATGAATTGAATCATGAATCATGAATCATGAATCGAATCATGAATTGAATCATGAATCATGAATTGAATCATGAATCTTGAATCATGAATCATGAATTGAATCATAATTCATGAATCAAATCATGAATCATGAATCATGAATCATGAATCATGAATTGAATCATGAATCATGAATTGAATCATGAATTATGAATTGAATCATGAATCATGAATCGAATCATGAATCATGAATTGAATCATGAATTGTATCATGAATCATGAATCGAATCATGAATCATGAATTGAATCATGAAATGAATAATGAATCATGAATTGAATTATGAATTAAATCATGAATCATGAATCATGAATTGAATCATGAATCATGAATTGAATCATGAATCAAGAATCATAAATTGAATCATGA
>NW_027448221.1:0-62162 GCF_038048845.1 Mixophyes fleayi
TATTCAATTCATAATCATGATTCATGATTCATGATTCAATTCATGATTCATGATTCAATTCATGATTCAATTCATGATTCAAGAATTCATGATTCGATTCATGATTCATGATTAATGATTCGATTCATGATTCAATTCATGATTCATGATTCGATACATGATTCATTATTCAATTCATGATTCAATGATTCATGATTCAATTCATGATTCATGATTCATGATTCAATTCATGATTCAATTCATGATTCATGATTCATGATTCAATTTATTATTCATAATTCATGATTCATGATTCATGATTCAATTCATGATTCATGATTCAATTCATGATTCAATTCATGATTCATGATTCATGATTCAATTCATGATTCATGATTCAATGATTTATGATTCAATTCATGATTCAATTCATGATTCATGATTCATGATTCAATTCATGATTCATGATTAAATTCATGATTCATAATTCATGATTCAATTCATGATTCATGATTCGATTCATGATTCATGATTCATGATTCATTTCATGATTCATGATTCATGATTAATGATTCAATTCATGATTCATGATTCATGAAATATGATTCAATTCATGATTCATGATTAATGATTCAATTCATGATTCAATTCATGATTCATGATTCATGATTCAATTTATTATTCATAATTCATGATTCATGATTCATGATTCAATTCATGATTCATGATTCAATTCATGATTCAATTCATGATTCATGATTCATGATTCAATTCATGATTCATGATTCATGATTTATGATTCAATTCAGGATTCCAATTCATGATTCATGATTCATTATTTAATTTATAATTCATGATTCAATTCATGATTCAATTCATGAATCATGATTCATGATTCAATTCATAATTAAATTCATGATTCATGATTCATAGTTCAATTGATGAGTTCATGATTCATGATTCAATTCATGATTCAATTTATGATTCAGGATTTTAATTCATGATTCATGATTCATGATTTATGATTCAATTCATGATTTATGATTCAATTCATGATTCATGATTCATGATTCATGATCATGATTCAATTCATGATTTATAATTCATAATTCATGATTCAATTCATGGTTTCATGATTCAATTCATGATTTGAATCCTGATTCAATGCATGATTCGAATCCTGATTCAATTCATGATTCGAATCCTGATTCAATTCATGATTCATTATTCATGATTCAATTCATGATTCATGATTCATAATTCATGATTCGATTCATGTTTCCTGATTCATGATTCAATTCATGATTCATGATTCATTATTCAATTCATGATTCCATGATTCATGATTCATGATTCGATTCATTTTTCCTGATTCATGATTCAATTCATGATTCATGATTCATGATTCAATTCATGATTCATGATTTGATTCATGACTCTTGATTCATGATTCATGATTCAATTCATGATTCATGATTCATAATACAATTCATGATTCATGATTCATGATTCGATTCATGATTCTTGATTCATGATTCATAAATTTATGATTTAATTCATGATTCATGATTCGATTCATGATTCATGATTCATGATTCAATTCATGATTCATGATTCATGATTCAATTCATGATTCATGATTCATGATTCAATTCATGATTCATAATTCATGATTTAATTCATGATTCATGATTGGATTCATGATTCATGATCCATGATCTAATTCATGATTCAATTCATGATTCATGATTCATGATTTAATTCATGATTCATAATTCAAGATTCATGATTCTATTCATGATTCATGATTCAATTCATGATTCAATTCATGATTCATGATTCATGATTCAATTTATTATTCATGATTCATGATTCATGATTCATGATTCAATTCATGATTCATGATTCATGATTCAATTCATGATTCAATTCATGATTCATGATTGAATTCATGATTCATGATTCATGATTTATGATTCAATTCATGATTCAATTCATGATTTATGATTCATGATTCAATTCATGATTCATGATTCAATTCATGATTCATGATTCAATTCATGATTCATAAATTATGATTCAATTCATGATTCATGATTCGATTCATGATTCATGATTCATGATTCAATTAATGATTCATGATTATTGAATAAATGAATGATTCATGATTCATGATTCATTATTTAATTTATAATTCATGATTCAATTCATGATTCAATTCATGAATCATGATTCATGATTCAATTCATAATTCAATTCATGATTCATGATTCATGGTTCAATTTATGATTCATGATTCATGATTCAATTCATGATTCATGGTTCATGGTTTAATTTATGATTCATGATTCAATTCATAATTCAATTCATAATTCATGATTCAATTCATGATTCATGATTTATGATTCAATTCATGATTCATGATTCAATTCATGATTCATGATTCATGATTCAATTCATGATTCATGATTCGATTCAAGATTCTTGATTCATGATTCAATATATGATTCATAATTAATGATTCATGATTCAATTCATGATTCAATTCATGATTCATGATTCATGATTCATGATTCAATTCATGATTCAATTCATGATTCATGATTCAATTCATGATTCATGATTCGATTCATGATTTTTGATTCATGATTCATGATTCGATTCATGATTCTTGATTCAATTCATGATTCATGATTCATGATTCATGATTCATGATTCAATTCATGATTCATGATTCATGATTCATGATTCAATTCATGATTCATGATTCGATTCATGATTCATGATTCATGATTCGATTCATGATTCATGATTCATGATTCAATTAATGATTCATGATTCGATTTATGATACTTGACTCATGATTCATGATTCGGTTCATGATTCATGATTCATGATTCATGATTCGATTCATGATTCATGATTCATGATTCAATTAATGATTCATGATTCGATTCATGATACTTGACTCATGATTCATGATTCGGTTCATGATTCATGATTCATGATTCAATTCATGATTCATGATTCATGATTCAATTCATGATTCAAGATTCATGATTCGATTCATGATTCATGATTAATGATTCGATTCATGATTCAATTCATGATTCATGATTCGATACACTGATTCATGATTCAATTCATGATTCATGATTCATGATTCAATTCATGATTCATGATTCATGATTCATGATTCATGATTCAATTCATGATTCAATTCATGATTCATGATTCATGATTCAATTCATGATTCAATTCATGATTCATGATTCAATTCATGATTCATGATTCGATTCATGATTTTTTGATTTATGATTCATGAATTCAATTCATGATTCATGATTCAATTCATGATTCATGATTCATGATTCATGATTCATGATTCATGATTCAATTCATGATTCATGATTCATGATTCATGATTCAATTCATAATTCATGATTCATGATTCATGATTCAATTCATGATTCATGATTCGATTCATGATTCTTGATTCATGATTCATGATTCGATTCATGATTCATGATTCATGATTCATTTCATGATTCATGATTCATGATTCATGATTCAATTCATGATTCATGATTCATGATTCAATTAATGATTCATGATTCGATTCATGATACTTGACTCATGATTCATGATTCGGTTCATGATTCATGATTCATGATTCAATTCATAATTCATGATTCATGATTCAATTCATGATTCAATTCATGATTCATGATTCATGATTCATGATTCATGATTAAATTCATGATTCAATTCATGATTCATAATTCATGATTCATGATTCAATTCATGATTCATGATTCATGATTCAATTCATGATTCATGATTCATGATTCATGATTCAATTCATGATTCATGATTCATTATTCATGATTCATGATTCAATTCATAATTCATGATTCATGATTCATGATTCAATTCATGATTCATGATTCAATTCATGATTCATGATTCATGATTCAATTCATGATTCAAGATTCATGATTCGATTCATGATTCATGATTAATGATTCGATTCATGATTCAATTCATGATTCATGATTCGATACATGATTCATTATTCAATTTATGATTCATGATTCATGATTCAATTCATGATTCATGATTCATGATTCAATTTATTATTCATAATTCATGATTCATGATTCATGATTCAATTCATGATTCATGATTCATGATTCAATTCATGATTCAATTCATGATTCATGATTCATGATTCAATTCATGATTCATGATTTATGATTCAATTCATGATTCAATTCATGATTCATGATTCATGATTCAATTCATGATTCATGATTAAATTCATGATTCATAATTCATGATTCAATTCATGATTCATGATTCATAATTCATGATTCAATTCATGATTCATGATTCGATTCATGATTCATGATTCATGATTCATTTCATGATTCATGATTAATGATTCAATTCACGATTCATGATTCATGAAATATGATTCAATTCATGATTCATGATTCATGATTTAATTCAGGATTCAATTCATGGTTCATGATTCATTATTTAATTTATAATTCATGATTCAATTCATGATTCATGATTCGATACATGATTCATTATTCAATTTATGATTCATGATTCATGATTCAATTCATGATTCATGATTCATGATTCAATTTATTATTCATAATTCATGATTCATGATTCATGATTCAATTCATGATTCATGATTCATGATTCAATTCATGATTCAATTCATGATTCATGATTCATGATTCAATTCATGATTCATGATTTATGATTCAATTCATGATTCAATTCATGATTCATGATTCATGATTCAATTCATGATTCATGATTAAATTCATGATTCATAATTCATGATTCAATTCATGATTCATGATTTCATAATTCATGATTCAATTCATGATTCATGATTCGATTCATGATTCATGATTCATGATTCATTTCATGATTCATGATTAATGATTCAATTCACGATTCATGATTCATGAAATATGATTCAATTCATGATTCATGATTCATGATTTAATTCAGGATTCAATTCATGGTTCATGATTCATTATTTAATTTATAATTCATGATTCAATTCATGATTCAATTCATGATTCAATTCACGAATCATGATTCATGATTCCATTCATAATTAAATTCATGATTCATGATTCATGGTTCAATTGATGATTCATGATTCATGATTCAATTCATGATTCAATTTATGATTCAGGATTTAATTCATGATTCATGATTCATGATTTATGATTCAATTCATGATTTATGATTCAATTCATGATTCATGATTCATGATTCATGATTCATGATTCAATTCATGATTTATAATTCATAATTCATTAATCAATTCATGGTTCATGATTCAATTCATGATTTAAATCCTGATTCAATGCATGATTCGAATCCTGATTCAATTCATGATTCGAATCCTGATTCAATTCATGATTCATGATTCAATTCATGATTCATGATTCATAATTCATGATTCGATTCATGTTTCCTGATTCATGATTCAATTCATGATTCATGAGTTCATGATTCAATTCATGATTCATGATTCATGATTCATGATTCGATTCATTTTTCCTGATTCATGATTCAATTTATGATTCATGATTCATGATTCAATTCATGATTCATGATTTGATTCATGACTCTTGATTCATGATTCATGATTCGATTCATGATTCATGATTCAATTCATGATTCATGATTTGATTCATGACTCTTGATTCATGATTCATGATTCGATTCATGATTCTCGATTCATGATTCATAATTTATGATTTAATTCATGATTCATGATTCGATTCATGATTCATGATTCATGATTCAATTCATGATTCATGATTCATGATTCAATTCATGATTCATGATTCATGATTCAATTCATGATTCATAATTCATGATTTAATTCATGATTCATGATTCGATTCATGATTCATGATCCATGATCTAATTCATGATTCAATTCATGATTCATGATTCATGATTCATGATTCAATTCATGATTCATAATTCATGATTCATGATTCAATTCATGATTCAATTCATGATTCATGATTCATGATTCAATTCATGATTCATGATTCATGATTCAATTCATGATTCAATTCATGATTCATGATTGAATCATGATTCATGATTCATGATTTATGATTCAATCATGATTCAATTCATGATTTATGATTCATGATTCAATTCATGATTCATGATTCAATTCATGATTCATGATTCAATTCATGATTCATAAATTATGATTCAATTCATGATTCATGATTCGATTCATGATTCATGATTCATGATTCAATTAATGATTCATGATTCATGATTCATGATTCAATTCATGATTCATTATTTAATTTATAATTCATGATTCAATTCATGATTCAATTCATGAATCATGATTCATGATTCAATTCATAATTCAATTCATGATTCATGATTCATGGTTCAATTTATGATTCATGATTCATGATTCAATTCATGATTCATGGTTCATGGTTTAATTTATGATTCATGATTCAATTCATAATTCAATTCATAATTCATGATTCAATTCATGATTCATGATTTATGATTCAATTCATGATTCATGATTCAGATTCATGATTCATGATTCATGATCATGATTCTATTCATGATTCATGATTCGATTCAAGATTCTTGATTCATGATTCAATATATGATTCATGATTCATGATACAATTCATGATTCATGATTCGTAATTCAATTGATGATTCATAATTCATGATTCATGATTCAATTCATGATTCAATTCATGATTCATGATTCATGATTCATGATTCAATTCATGATTCAATTCATGATTCATGATTCAATTCATGATTCATGATTCGATTCATGATTTTTGATTCATGATTCATGATTCGATTCATGATTCATGATTCAATTCATGATTCATGATTCATGATTCATGATTCATGATTCAATTCATGATTCATGATTTATGATTCATGATTCATGATTCAATTCATAATTCATGATTCATGATTCATGATTCAATTCATGATTCATGATTCGATTCATGATTCTTGATTCATGATTCATGATTCGATTCATGATTCATGATTCATGATTCAATTCATGATTCATGATTCATGATTCAATTCATGATTCATGATTCATGATTCAATTAATGATTCATGATTCGATTCATGATACTTGACTCATGATTCATGATTCGGTTCATGATTCATGATTCATGATTCAATTCATGATTCATGATTCATGATTCAATTCATGATTCAAGATTCATGATTCGATTCATGATTCATGATTAATGATTCGATTCATGTTTTCAATTCATGATTCATGATTCGATACATGATTCATGATTCAATTCATGATTCATGATTCATGATTCAATTCATGATTCAATTCATGATTCATGATTCATGATTCATGATTCAATTCATGATTCAATTCATGATTCATGATTCAATTCATGATTCATGATTCGATTCATGATTTTTGATTCATGATTCATGATTCGATTCATGATTCATGATTCAATTCATGATTCATGATTCATGATTCATGATTTATGATTCATGATTCATGATTCAATTCATGATTCATGATTCATGATTCATGATTCAATTCACAATTCATGATTCATGATTCATGATTCAATTCATGATTCATGATTCGATTCATGATTCTTGATTCATGATTCATGATTGATTCATGATTCATGATTCATGATTCAATTCATGATTCATGATTCATGATTCATGATTCAATTCATGATTCATGATTCATGATTCAATTAATGATTCATGATTCGATTCATGATACTTGACTCATGATTCATGATTCATTATTCATGATTCAATTCATGATTCATGATTCAATTCATGATTCATGATTCATGATTTAATTCATGATTCATGATTCATGATTCAATTCATGATTCATAAATTAATGATTTAATTCATGATTCATGATTCAATTCATGATTCAATTCATGATTTATGATTCAATTCATGATTCATAATTCATGATTCATGATTCAATTCATGATTCAATTCATGATTCATGATTCATGATTCATGATTCATGATTAAATTCATGATTCAATTCATGATTCATAATTCATGATTCATGATTCAATTCATGATTCATGATTCATGATTCAATTCATGATTCATGATTCATGATTCATGATTCAATTCATGATTCATGATTCATTATTCATGATTCATGATTCAATTCATAATTCATGATTCATGATTCATGATTCAATTCATGATTCATGATTCAATTCATGATTCATGATTCATGATTCAATTCATGATTCAAGATTCATGATTCGATTCATGATTCATGATTAATGATTCGATTCATGATTCAATTCATGATTCATGATTCGATACATGATTCATTATTCAATTCATGATTCATGATTCATGATTCAATTCATGATTCATGATTCATGATTCAATTCATGATTCAAGATTCATGATTCGATTCATGATTCATGATTAATGATTCGATTCATGATTCAAGTCAAGATTCATGATTCGATACATGATTCATGATTCAATTCATGATTCATGATTCATGATTCAATTCATGATTCATGATTTATGATTCATGATTTATGATTCAATTCATGATTCATGATTCATGATTCAATTCATGATTCAATTCATGATTCATGATTCATGATTCAATTCTTGATTCATGATTCATGATTAATGATTCAATTCATGATTCATGATTCATGATTCAATTCATGATTCAATTCATGATTTATGATTCATGATTCAATTTATTATTCATGATTCATGATTCATGATTCATGATTCAATTCATGATTCATGATTCATGATTCATGATTCATGATTCAATTCATGATTCAATTCATGATTCATGATTCATGATTCAATTCATGATTCATGATTCATGATTAATGATTCAATTCATGATTCATGATTCAATTCATGATTCATGATTCAATTTATTAATCATGATTCATGATTTGATTCATGATTCATAATTTATGATTCAATTCATGATTCATGATTCATGATTCAATTCATGATTCATAATTCATGATTTATGATTCAATTCATGATTTTTGATTCATGATTCATCATTCAATTCATGATTCATGATTCGATTCATGATTCATGATTCAATTCATGATTCATGATTCATGATTCATGATTCAATTCATGATTCATGATTCATGATTCATGATTCAATTCATGAATCATGATTCATGATTCATGATTCATGATTCAATTCATGATTCATGATTTAATTCATGATTCATGATTTAATTCATGATTCATGATTCAATTCATGATTCATGATTCAATTCATGATTCAATTCATTATTCATGATTCAATTGCATGATTCAATTCATGATTCATGATTCATGATTCAATTCATGATTCAATTCATGATTCATGATTCAATTCATAATTCATGATTCGATTCATGATTTTTGATTCATGATTCATGATTCGATTCATGATTCATGATTCAATTGATGATTCATGATTCATGATTCATGATTCAAATTCATGATTCATGATTCATGATTCATTATTCATGATTCAATTCATAATTCATGATTCATGATTCATGATTCATGATTCATGATTCAATTCATGATTCATGATTCGATTCATGATTCTTGATTCATGATTCATGATTCGATTCATGATTCATGATTCATGATTCATGATTCATGATTCAATTCATGATTCATGATTCATGATTCAATTAATGATTCATGATTCGATTCATGATTCTTAATTCATGATTTTAATTCATGATTCATGATTCATGATTCATGATTCAATTCATGATTCAATTCATGATTCATGATTCGATTCATGATTCATGATCCATGATTAAATTAATGATTCAATTCATGATTCATGATTCAATTCATGATTCATAATTCATGATTCATGATTCAATTCATGATTCAATTCATGATTCATGATTCATGATTCATGAATTCAATTCATGATTCAATTCAATGATTCATGATTCAATTCATGATTCATGATTCGATTCATGATTTTTTATTCATGATTCATGATTCGATTCATGATTCATGATTTAATTCATGATTCATGATTCATGATTCAATTCATGATTCATGATTCATGATTCATGATTCATGATTCAATTCATAATTCATGATTCATGATTCATGATTCAATTCATGATTCATGATTCGATTCATGATTCTTGATTCATGATTCATGATTCGTTTCATGATTAATGATCATGATTCAATTCATGATTCATGATTCATGATTCATGATTCAATTCATGATTCATGATTCAATTAATGATTCATGATTCGATTTATGATACTTGACTTATGATTCATGATTCGGTTCATGATTCATGATTCATGATTCAATTCATGATTCATGATTCATGATTCAATTCATGATTCAAGATTCATGATTCGATTCATGATTCATGATTAATGATTCGATTCATGATTCAATTCATGATTCATGATTCGATTCATGATTCATGATTCAATTCATGATTCATGATTCAATTCATGATTCATGATTCATGATTCAATTTATGATTCAATTCATGATTCATGATTTATGATTCAATTTATGATTCATAATTCATGATTCATGATTCAATTCATGATTCATGATTCAATTCATGAGTCATGATTAATGAATTCAATTCATGATTCATGGTTCATGATTTATGATTCAATTCATGATTCAATTCATGATTCATGATTCGATTCATGATTCATAATTCATGATTCATGATTCAATTCATGATTCATGATTCAATTCATGATTCGAATCCTGATTCAATTCATGATTCATGATTCATGATTCAATTCATGATTCATGATTCATGATTCAATTCATGATTCATGATTCATGATTCAATTTATTATTCATGATTCATGATTCAATTCATGATTCATGATTCATGATTCAATTCATGATTCAATTCATGATTTATGATTCATGAATTCAATTTATTATTCATGATTCATGATTCATGATTCATGATTCAATTCATGATTCATGATTCATGATTCATGATTCATGATTCAATTCATGATTCAATTCATGATTCATGATTCATGATTCAATTCATGATTCATGATTCATGATTAATGATTCAATTCATGATTCATGATTCAATTCATGATTCATGATTCAATTTATTAATCATGATTCATGATTTGATTCATGATTCATAATTTATGATTCAATTCATGATTCATGATTCATGATTCAATTCATGATTCATAATTCATGATTTATGATTCAATTCATGATTTTTGATTCATGATTCATCATTCAATTCATGATTCATGATTCGATTCATGATTCATGATTCAATTCATGATTCATGATTCATGATTCATGATTCAATTCATGATTCATGATTCATGATTCATGATTCAATTCATGATTCAATTCATGATTCATGATTCATGATTCAATTCATGATTCATGATTTTAATTCATGATTCTGATTTAATTCATGATTCATGATTCAATTCATGATTCATGATTCTATTCATGATTCAATTCATTATTCATGATTCAATTCATGATTCAATTCATGATTCATGATTCATGATTCAATTCATGATTCAATTCATGATTCATGATTCAATTCATAATTCATGATTCGATTCATGATTTTTGATTCATGATTCATGATTCGATTCATGATTCATGATTCAATTGATGATTCATGATTCATGATTCATGATTCATGATTCAATGATTCATGATTCATGATTCATGATTCATGATTCAATTCATAATTCATGATTCATGATTCATGATTCATGATTCAATTCATGATTCATGATTCGATTCATGATTCTTGATTCATGATTCATGATTCGATTCATGATTCATGATTCATGATTCATGATTCATGATTCAATTCATGATTCATGATTCATGATTCAATTAATGATTCATGATTCGATTCATGATTCATAATTCATGATTTAATTCATGATTCATGATTCATGATTCATGATTCAATTCATGATTCAATTCATGATTCATGATTCGATTCATGATTCATGATCCATGATTAAATTAATGATTCAATTCATGATTCATGATTCAATTCATGATTCATAATTCATGATTCATGATTCAATTCATGATTCAATTCATGATTCATGATTCATGATTCATGATTCAATTCATGATTCAATTCATGATTCATGATTCAATTCATGATTCAATGATTCGATTCATGATTTTTTATTCATGATTCATGATTCGATTCATGATTCATGATTTAATTCATGATTCATGATTCATGATTCAATTCATGATTCATGATTCATGATTCATGATTCATGATTCAATTCATAATTCATGATTCATGATTCATGATTCAATTCATGATTCATGATTCGATTCATGATTCTCTGATTCATGATTCATGATTCGTTTCATGATTAATGATTCATGATTCAATTCATGATTCATGATTCATGATTCATGATTCAATTCATGATTCATGATTCAATTAATGATTCATGATTCGATTTATGATACTTGACTTATGATTCATGATTCGGTTCATGATTCATGATTCATGATTCAATTCATGATTCATGATTCATGATTCAATTCATGATTCAAGATTCATGATTCGATTCATGATTCATGATTAATGATTCGATTCATGATTCAATTTCATGATTCATGATTCGATTCATGATTCATGATTCAATTCATGATTCATGATTCAATTCATGATTCATGATTCATGATTCAATTTATGATTCAATTCATGATTCATGATTTATGATTCAATTTATGATTCATAATTCATGATTTATGATTCAATTCATGATTCATGATTCAATTCATGAGTCATGATTAATGAATTCAATTCATGATTCATGGTTCATGATTTATGATTCAATTCATGATTCAATTCATGATTCATGATTCGATTCATGATTCATAATTCATGATTCATGATTCAATTCATGATTCATGATTCAACTTCATGATTCGAATCCTGATTCAATTCATGATTCATGATTCATGATTCAATTCATGATTCATGATTCATGATTCAATTCATGATTCATGATTCATGATTCAATTTATTATTCATGATTCATGATTCAATTCATGATTCATGATTCATGATTCAATTCATGATTCAATTCATGATTCATGATTCATGATTCAATTCATGATTCATGATTCATGATTAATGATTCAATTCATGATTCATGATTCAATTCATGATTCAATTCATGATTCATGATTCATGTTTCGATTTATTATTCATGATTCATGATTCATGATTCAATTCATAATTCATGATTCATGATTCAATTCATGATTCAATTCATGATTCATGATTCATGATTTAATTCATGATTCATGATTCATGATTAATGATTCAATTCATGATTCAATTCATGATTCATGATTCATGATTAATGATTCAATTCATGATTCATGATTCATGATTCAATTCATGATTCATGATTCAATTCATAAATCATGATTCATGATTTGATTCATGATTCATGATTTATGATTCAATTCATGATTCATGATTCAATTCATGATTCATAATTCATGATTCATGATTCAATTCATGATTTTTGATTCATGATTCATCATTCAATTCATGATTCATGATTCATGATTCATGATTCGATTCATGATTCATGATTTATGATTCAATTCATGATTCAGGATTCGATTCATGATTCATGATTCAATTCATGATTCATGATTCATGATTCATGATTCAATTCATGATTCATGATTCATGATTCATGATTCAATTCATGATTCATGATTCAATTCATGATTCAATTCATGATTCATGATTCATGATTTAATTCATGATTCATGATTCAATTCATGATTCATGATTTGATTCATAATTCAATTTATGATTCAAGATTCATGATTCATGATTCATGATTCAATTCATAATTCATGATTCATGATTCAATTGCTGATTCATGATTCAATTCATGATTCATAATTCATGATTCATGATTCAATTCATGATTCATGATTCAAGAATTATGATTCATGATTTAATTCATAATTCATGATTCATGATTCAATTGCTGATTCATGATTCAATTCATGATTCATAATTCATGATTCATGATTCAATTCATGATTCATGATTCAAGAATTATGATTCATGATTTAATTCATGATTCATGATTCAATTTATGATTCATGATTTGATTTATGATTCAGATTCATGATTCATGTCATGATTTATGATTCCATGATTCAATTCATGATTCATGATTCATGATTCAATTCATGATTCATGATTCATGATTCAATTCATGATTCATGATTCGATTCATGATTTTTGATTCATGATTCATGATTCGAGTTCATGATTCATGATTCCTGATTCAATTCATGATTCATGATTCATGATTCAATTCATAATTCATGATTCATGATTCATGATTCAATTCATGATTCATGATTTGATTCATGATTCTTGATTCATGATTCATGATTCGATTCATGATTCATGATTCATGATTCAATATTATGATTCATGATTCATGATTCATGATTCAATCATGATTCATGATTCAATTCATGATTCATGATTCGATTCATGATTCTTGACTCATGATTCATGATTCAATTCATGATTCATGATTCATGATTTAATTAATGATTCAATTCATGATTCATGATTCATGATTCAACTTTATTATTCATGATTCATGATTCATGATTCATGATTCAATTCATGATTCATGATTCATGATTCAATTCATGATTCAATTCATGATTCATGATTGAATTCATGATTCATGATTCATGATTTATGATTCAATTCATGATTCAATTCATGATTTATGATTCATGATTCAATTCATGATTCATGATTCAATTCATGATTCATGATTCAATTCATGATTCATAAATTATGATTCAATTCATGATTCATGATTCGATTCATGATTCATGATTCATGATTCAATTAATGATTCATGATTCATGATTATTGATTAAATTAATGATTCATGATTCATGATTCATTATTTAATTTATAATTCATGATTCAATTCATGATTCAATTCATGAATCATGATTCATGATTCAATTCATAATTCAATTCATGATTCATGATTCATGGTTCAATTATGTATGATTCATGATTCACATTCATGATTCATGGTTCATGGTTTAATTTATGATTCATGATTCAATCATAATTCAACTTCATGATTCATGATTCAATTCATGATTCATGATTTATGATTCAATTCATGATTCATGATTCAATTCATGATTCATGATTCATGATTCAATTCATGATTCATGATTCGATTCAAGATTCTTGATTCATGATTCAATATATGATTCATGATTCATGATTCATGATACAATTCATGATTCATGATTCATGATTCATGATTCGATTCATTTTTCCTGATTCGATTCATTTTTCCTGATTCATGATTCAATTCATGATTCATGATTCATGATTCTATTCATGATTCATGATTCAATTCATGACTCTTGATTCATGATTCATGATTCAATTCATGATTCATGATTTATGATACAATTCATGATTCATGATTCATGATTCGATTCATGATTCAATTCATGATTCATAATTTATGATTTAATTCATGATTCATGATTCGATTCATGATTCATGATTCATGATTCAATTCATGATTCATGATTCATGATTCAATTCATGATTCATAATTCATGACTTAATTCATGATTCATGATTCGATTCATGATTCATGATCCATGATTCAATTCATGATTCAATTCATGATTCATGATTCAATTCATGATTCATAATTCATGATTCATGATTCAATTCATGATTTCATGATTCATGATTCGATTCATGTTTCCTGATTCATGATTCAATTTCATAATTCATGATTCGATTCATGACTCTTGATTCATGATTCATGATTTCAATTCATGATTCATGATTCATGATTCATGATTCAATTCATGATTCGAATCCTGATTCAATTCATGATTCATGATTCGATTTATGATTAATGATTCAATTCATAATTCATAATTCATGATTCATGATTCAATTTCCTGATTCATGATTCAATTCATGATTCATGATTCATGATTCAATTCATGATTCATGATTCATGATTCATGATTCAATTCATGATTCATGATTCAATTCATGATTCATGATTCATGATTCAATTCATGATTCATAATTAATGATTTAATTCATGATTCATGATTCGATTCATGATTCAATTCATGATTTATGATTCAATTCATGATTCATAATTCATGATTCATGATTCAATTCATGATTCAATTCATGATTCATGATTCATGATTCATGATTCATGATTAAAATTCATGATTCAATTCATGATTCATAATTCATGATTCATGATTCAATTCATGATTCATGATTCATGATTCAATTCATGATTCATGATTCATGATTCATGATTCATGATTCAATTCATGATTCATGATTCATTATTCATGATTCATGATTCAATTCATAATTCATGATTAATGATTAATGATTCAATTTATGATTCATGATTCAATTCATGATTCATGATTCATGATTCAATTCATGATTCAAGATTCATGATTCGATTCATGATTCATGATTAATGATTCGATTCATGATTCAATTCATGATTCATGATTCGATACATGATTCATTATTCAATTCATGATTCATGATTCATGATTCAATTCATGATTCATGATTCATGATTCAATTTATTATTCATAATTCATGATTCATGATTCATGATTCAATTCATGATTCATGATTCATGATTCAATTCATGATTCAATTCATGATTCATGATTCATGATTCAATTCATGATTCATGATTCATGATTTATGATTCAATTCATGATTCAATTCATGATTCATGATTCACTGATTCAATTCATGATTCATGATTAAATTCATGATTCATAATTCATGATTCAATTCATGATTCATGATTCGATTCATGATTCATGATTCATTTCATGATTCATGATTCATGATTAATGATTCAATTCATGATTCATGATTCATGAAATATGATTCAATTCATGATTCATGATTCATGATTTAATTCAGGATTCAATTCATGATTCATTATTTAATTTATAATTCATGATTCAATTCATGAATCATGATTCATGATTCAATTCATAATTAAAATCATGATTCATGATTCATGGTTCAATTGATGATTCATGATTCATGATTCAATTCATGATTCAATTTATGATTCAGGATTTAATTCATGATTCATGATTCATGATTTATGATTCAATTCATGATTTATGATTCAATTCATGATTCATGATTCATGATTCATGATTCATGATTCAATTCATGATTTATAATTCATAATTCATGATTCAATTCATGGTTCATGATTCAATTCATGATTTGAATCCTGATTCAATGCATGATTCGAATCCTGATTCAATTCATGATTCGAATCCTGATTCAATTCATGATTCATGATTCATGATTCAATTCATGATTCATGATTCATGATTCATGATTCGATTCATTATTTCCTGATTCATGATTCAATTCATGATTCATGATTCAATTCATGATTCACGATTTGATTCATGACTCTTGATTCATGATTCATGATTCAATTCATGATTCATGATTCATGATTCATAATACAATTCATGATTCATGATTCATGATTCGATTCATGATTCATGATTCATAATTTATGATTTAATTCATGATTCATGATTCGAGTCATGAATTATGAATCATGAATTTAATCATGAATCATGAATTGAATCATGAATCATGAATCATGAATTGAATCATGAATTGAATCATAAATCATGAATCATGAATCATGAATTGAATCATGAATCATGAATTGAATCATGAATTGAATCATGAATCATGAATCATGAATTGAATCATGAATCATGAATCATGAATTATGAATAATAAATTGAATCATGAATCATGAATCATGAATTGAATCATGAATTGAATCATGAATCATGAATCATGAATTGAATCATGAAACATGAATCATGAATTGAATAATGAATCATGTATCGAATCATGAATCATGAATTGAATCATGAATCAAATCATTAATCATGAATCATGAATCGAATCATGAATCTTGAATCATGAATTGAATCATGAATCATGAATCATGAATTGAATCATGAATCATGAATTGAATCATGAATCATGAATCATGAATTATGAATTGAATCATGAATCATGAATAATGAATCATGAATCATGAATTGAATCATGAATCATGAATCATGAATCATGAATCATGAATTGAATCATGAATCATGAATTGAATCATGAATCATGAATTATGAATCATGAATTGAATCATGAATTTAATCATGAATCATGAATCATGAATCATGAATTGAATCATGAATTGAATCATGAATCATGAATTATGAATCATGAATTGAATCATAAATCATGAATTGAATCATGAATCGAATCATGAATCATGAATTAAATCATTAATTATGAATCATGAATTGAATCATGAATCATGAATCATGAATTGAATCATGAATCATGAATCATGAATTGAATCATGAATCATGAATCATGAATTGAATCATGAATCATGAATCATGAATTGAATCATGAATCAGGAAATTGAATCATGAATCATGAATTATGAATTATGAATTGAATCATTAATCATAAATCGAATCATGAATCATGAATTGAATCAGGATTCGAATCATGAATTGAATCATGAATCATGAATCATGAATCATGAATTGAATCATGAATCATGAATCAAGAGTCATGAATCGAATCATGAATCATGAATTGAATCATGAATCAGGAAACATGAATCGAATCATGAATCATGAATCATGAATTGAATCATGAATTGAATCATGAATCATGAATTATGAATCATGAATTGAATCATGAATCATGAATTGAATCATGAATTGAATCATGGATCATGAATCATGAATCGAATCATGAATCATGAATTAAATCATGAATTATGAATCATGAATTGAATCATGAATCATGAATCATGAATTGAATCATGAATCATGAATCATGAATCGAATCATGAATCATGAATTAAATCATAAATTATGAATCATGAATTGAATCATGAATCGAATCATGAATCATGAATCATGAATTGTATCATAAATCATGAATCATGAATCATGAATTGAATCATGAATCATGAATCAAGAGTCATGAATCGAATCATGAATCATGAATAGAATCATGAATCATGAATCATGAATTGAATCATGAATCAGGAAAAATGAATCGAATCAGGAAAAATGAATCGAATCATGAATCATGAATCATGAATCATGAATTGAATCATGAATCATGAATTATGAATCATGAATTGAATCATGAATCATGAATTATGAATTGAATCATGAATCATAAATTGAATCATGAATCATGAATTGAATCAGGATTCGAATCATGAATTGAATCACGAATCATGATCATGAATCATGAATTATGAATTGAATCATGAATCATAAATCGAATCATAAATCATGAATTGAATCAGGATTCAAATCATGAATTGAATCATGAATCATGAAACAAGAATCTTGAATCGAATCATGAATCATGAATTGAATCATGAATTATGAATCATGAATTGAATCATGAATCGAATCACGAATCATGAATCATGAATTATATCATGAATCATGAATCATGAATCATATATTGAATCATGAATCAAGAATCTTGAATCGAATCATGAATCATGAATTGAATCATGAATCATGAATCATGAATTGAATCATGAATCATGAATTGAATCATAAATCATGAATCATGAATTGAATCATGAATCATGAATTGAATTATGAATTGAATCATGAATCATAAATTAAACCATGAACCATGAATCATGAATTGAATCATGAATCATGAATCATAAATTGTACCATGAATCATGAATCATGAATTGAATTATGAATTGAATCATGAATCATGATTCATGAATTGAATCATGAATTGAATCATGAATTATAAATTAAATAATGAATCATGAATCATGAATCATTAATTTAATCAATAATCATGAATCATGAATCATTAATTGAATCATGAATCATGAATCATGAATCGAATCATGAATCATGAATTGAATCATAATTTATGAATCATGAATTGAATCATGAATCATGAATTGAATCATGAATCATGAATTGAATCATGAATCATAAATCATGAATTGAATCATGAATTGAATCATAAATCATGAATCATGAATCATGAATTCAATCATGAATCATGAATTGAATCATGAATTGAATCATGAATCATGAATCATGAATTGAATCATGAATCATGAATCATGAATCATGAATAATAAATTGAATCATGAATCATGAATCATGAATTGAATCATTAATTAAATCATGAATCATGAATCATGAATCATGAATTAAATCATGAATCATGTATCGAATCATGAATCATGAATTAAATCATGAATCATAATTCTTGAATCATGAATCATGAATTGAATCATGAATCATGAATTATGAATCATGTATTGAATCATGAATCAGCAATTGAATCATGAATCATGAATCATGAATTGAATCATGAATCATGAATCATGAATCTTGAATCATAAATTGAATTATGAATCAAATCATGAATCATTAATTGAATCATGAATCATAAATTAAATCATGAATCATGAATCATGAATTGAATCATGAATTGAATCATGAATCATGAATTGAATCATGAATCATGAATCATGAATCATGAATTGAATCATGAATCATGAATCATGAATCATGAATTGAATCATGAATCATGAATCGAATCCTGAATCATGAATTGAATCATAAATCATGAATCATGAATCGAATCATGAATCATGAATCATGAATCATGAATTGAATGATGAATCATGAATCAAAAATCATGAATTGAATCATGAATCATGAATTATGAATCATGAATTGAATCATGAATCATGAATCATGAATTGAATCATAAATCATGAATCATGAATCAAATCATGAATCATGATTTATGAATTGAATCATGAATCATGAATTGAATCATGAATCATGAATCATGAATTGAATCATTAATCATGAATCATGAATCATGAATTGAATCATGAATTGAATCATTAATCATGAATCATGAATCATGAATTGAATCATGAATCATAAATTGAATCATGAATTGAATCATGAATCATGAATCATGAATTGAATCATGAATCATGAATCATGAATAATAAATTGAATCATGAATCATGAATCATGAATTGAATCATGAATTGAATCATGAATCATGAATCATGAATTGAATCATTAATCATGAATCATGAATCATGAATTGAATCATGAATCATGAATCATGAATTGAATCATGAATTGAATCATGAATCATGAATCATGAATTGAATCATGAATCATGAATAATAAATTGAATCATGAATCATGAATCATGAATTGAATCATGAATCATGAATCATGAATCATGAATTGAATCATGAATCATGAATCATGAATTGAATCAGGATTCGAATCATGAATTGAATCATGAATCATGAATTGAATCATGAATCATGAATTATGAATCATGAATCGAATCATGAATCATGAATTGAATCATGAATCATGAATCATGAATTGAATCATGAATCATGAATTGAATCATGAATTGAATCATAAATCATGAACCATGAATCATGAATTGAATTCATCAAGCATGACTCATGAATTGAATCATGAATCATGAATTGAATCATGAATCATGAATTATGAATCATAAATTGAATCATAAATCATGAATCATGAATTGAATCATAAATTGAATCATGAATCATGAATCATGAATTGAATCATGAATCATGAATCATGAATTGAATCATGAATCATGAATCGAATCATGAATCGAATCATTAATCATGAATCATGAATCGAATCATGAATCTTGAATCATGAAATGAATCATGAATCATGAATCATGAATTGAATCATGAATCATGAATCATGAACCGAATCATGAATCATAAGTCAAGTATCATGAATCGAATCATGAATCATTAATTGAATCATGAATCATGAATTGAATCTTGAATCATGAATCATGAATCATGAATTGAATCATGAATCATTAATCATGAATCGAATCATGAATCATGAATTGAATCATGAATCATGAATCATGAATTATGAATTGAATCATGAATCATGAATCATGAATCATGAATCATGAATTGAATCATGAATCATGAATCATGAATTGAATCATGAATCATGAATCATGAATTGAATCATCAATCATGAATCATGAACCGAATCATGAATCATGAGTCAAGTATCATGAATCGAATCATGAATCATGAATCATGAACCGAATCATGAATCATGAGTCAAGTATCATGAATCGAATCATGAATCATGAATTGAATCATGAATCATGAATCATGAATTGAATCATGAATCATGAATCATGAATCATGAATTGAATCATGAATCATTAATCATGAATCGAATCATGAATCATGAATCAAGAATCATGAATCGAATCATGAATCATGAATTGAATCATGAATCATGAATCATGAATTATGAATTGAATCATGAATAATGAATCATGAATCATGAATCATGAATTGAATCATGAATCATGAATCGAATCATGAATCATGAATCAAAAATCATGAATCGAATCATGAATCATAAATTGAATCATGAATCATGAATTGAATCATGAATTGAATCATGAATCATGAATCATGAATTGAATCATGAATTGAATCATGAATAATGAATTGAATCATGAATTGAATCATGAATCATGAATCATGAATCATGAATTGAATCATGAATCATGAATTAAATCATGAATCATGAATCATGAATTGAATCATGAATCATGAATCATGAATTGAATCATGAATTGAATCATGAATCATGAATCATGAATCATGAATTGAATCATGAATCATGAATCATGAATCATGAATTGAATCATGAATCATGAATCGAATCATGAATCATGAATTGAATGATGAATCATGAATCAAAAATCATGAATTGAATCATAAATCATGAATTATGAATCATGAATTGAATCATGAATCATGAATCATGAATTGAATCATAAATTATGAATCATGAATCAAATCATGAATCATGATTAATAAATTGAATCATGAATCATGAATTGAATCATGAATCATGAATTGAATCATTAATCATGAATCATGAATCATGAATTGAATCATGAATCATGAATCATGAATTGAATCATGAATTAAATCATGAATCATGAATCATGAATCATGAATCATGAATTGAATCATGAATCATGAATCATGAATCATGAATAATAAATTGAATCATGAATCATAAATCATGAATTGAATCATGAATTGAATCATGAATCATGAATCATGAATTGAATCATTTATCATGAATCATGAATCATGAATTGAATCATGAATCATGAATCATGAATTGAATCATGAATCATAAATCATGAATTGAATCGTGAATTGAATCATGAATCATGAATCATGAATTGAATCATTTATCATGAATCATGAATTGAATCATGAATCATGAATCATGAATTGAATCATGAATTGAATCATGAATCATGAATCATGAATTGAATCATGAATCATGAATCATGAATCATGAATCATGAATCATGAATCATGAATTGAATCATGAATCATGAATCATGAATTGAATCATGAATCATGTATCGAATCATGAATCATGAATTGAATCATGAATCGAATCATTAATCATGAATCATGAATCGAATCATGAATCTTGAATCATGAATTGAATCATGAATCATGAATCATGAATTGAATCATGAATCATGAGTCAAGTATCATGAATCGAATCATGAATCATTAATTGAATCATGAATCATGAATCATGAATTGAATCATGAATCATGAATCATGAATCATGAATTGAATCATGAATCATGAATCATGAATCGAATCATGAATCATGAATCAAGAATCATGAATCGAATCATGAATCATGAATTGAATCATGAATCATGAATTGAATCATGAATCATGAATCATGAATTATGAATTGAATCATGAATCATGAATCATGAATCATGAATCATGAATTGAATCATGAATCATGAATCATGAATCATGAATTGAATCATGAATCATGAATCGAATCATGAATCATGAATCAAAAATCATGAATCGAATCATGAATCATAAATTGAATCATGAATCATGAATTGAATCATGAATTGAATCATGAATCATGAATCATGAATCATGAATTGAATCATGAATTGAATCATGAATCATGAATCATGAATCATGAATCATGAATTGAATCATGAATCATGAATCATGAATTGAATCATGAATCATGTATCGAATCATGAATCATGAATTTAATCATGAATCGAATCATTAATCATGAATCATGAATCGAATCATGAATCTTGAATCATGAATTGAATCATGAATCATGAATCATGAATTGAATCATGAATCATGAGTCAAGTATCATGAATCATTAATTGAATCATGAATCATGAATCATGAATTGAATCATGAATCATGAATCATGAATCATGAATTGAATCATGAATCATGAATCATGAATCGAATCATGAATCATGAATCAAGAATCATGAATCGAATCATGAATCATGAATTGAATCATGAATCATGAATCATGAATTATGAATTGAATCATGAATCATGAATCATGAATCATGAATCATGAATTGAATCATGAATCATGAATCATGAATCATGAATCATGAATCATGAATTGAATCATGAATCATGAATCGAATCATGAATCATGAATCAAAAATCATGAATCGAATCATGAATCATGAATTGAATCATGAATCATGAATTGAATCATGAATTGAATCATGAATCATGAATCATGAATCATGAATTGAATCATGAATTGAATCATGAATCATGAATTATGAATCATCAATTGAATCACGAATCATGAATCATGAATTGTATCATGAATCATGAATCATGAATCATATATTGAATCATGAATCAAGAATCTTGAATCGAATCATGAATCATGAATTGAATCATGAATCATGAATTGAATCATGAATCATGAATTGAATCATAAATCATGAATCATGAATTGAATCATGAATTATGAATTGAATTATGAATTGAATCATGAATCATAAATTAAACCATGAACCATGAATCATGAATTGAATCATGAATCATGAATCATAAATTGAACCATGAATCATGAATCATGAATTGAATTATGAATTGAATCATGAATTATGATTCATGAATTGAATCATGAATTGAATCATGAATTATAAATTAAATAATGAATCATGAATCATGAATCATTAATTTATTCAATAATCATGAATCATGAATCATTAATTGAATCATGAATCATGAATCGAATCATGAATCATGAATTGAATCATGAATCATGAATTGAATCATGAATCATGAATTGAATCATGAATCATAAATCATGAATTGAATCATGAATTGAATCATAAATCATGAATCATGAATCATGATTTCAATCATGAATCATGAATTGAATCATGAATTGAATCATGAATCATGAATCATGAATTGAATCATGAATCATGAATCATGAATCATGAATAATAAATTGAATCATGAATCATGAATCATGAATTGAATCATGAATTGAATCATGAATCATGAATCATGAATTGAATCATGAATTGAATCATGAATCATGAATCATGAATTGAATCATGAATCATGAATCATGAATCATGAATTGAATCATGAATTAGATCATGGATCATGAATCATGAATCGAATCATGAATCATGAATTAAATCATGAATTATGAATCATGAATTGAATCATGAATCATGAATCATGAATCGAATCATGAATCATGAATTAAATCATAAATTATGAATCATGAATCAAGAATCATGAATCGAATCATGAATCATGAATCATGAATTGTATTATGAATCATGAATCATGAATCATGAATTGAATCATGAATCATGAATCAAGAGTCATGAATCAAATCATGAATCATGAATTGAATCATGAGTCATGAATCATGAATTGTATTATGAATCATGAATCATGAATCGAATCATGAATCATGAATCATGAATCATGAATTGAATCATGAATCATGAATCATGAATTGAATCATGAATCAGGAAACATGAATCGAATCATGAATTATAAATCATGAATCATGAATTGAATCATGAATCATGAATCATGAATTGAATCAGGATTCGAATCATGAATTGAATCAGGATTCGAATCATGCATTGAATCAGGATTCAAATCATGAATTGAATCATGAACCATGAATTGAATCATGAATTATGAATTATAAATCATGAATTGAATCATGAATCATGAATCATGAATCATGAATTGAATCATAAATCATGAATTGAATCATAAATCATGAATCATGAATTAAATCCTGAATCATGAATTTATTTATGAATTGAATCATGAATCATGATTCATGAATTGAATCATGAATTGAATCATGAATTATAAATTAAATAATGAATCATGAATCATGAATTGAATCCTGAATTAAATCATGAATCATGAATCATGAATTGAATCATATTTCATGAATCATGAATCATGAATTGAATCATTAATCATGAATCATGAATCATGAAATGAATCATGAATCATGAATCATGAATCGAATCATGAATCATGAATTGAATCATGAATTATGAATCATGAATTTAATCATGAATCATGAATTGAATCATGAATCATAAATTGAATCATGAATTGAATCATAAATCATGAATCATGAATCATGAATTGAATCATGAATCATGAATCATGAATTGAATCATGAATTGAATCATGAATCATGAATCATGAATTGAATCATGAATCATGAATCATGAATTATGAATAATAAATTGAATCATGAATCATGAATCATGAATTGAATCATGAATCATGAATCATGAATTGAATCATGAATCATGAATCATGAATTGAATAATGAATCATGTATCGAATCATGAATCATGAAATGAATCATGAATCGAATCATTAATCATGAATCATGAATCGAATCATGAATCTTGAATCATGAATTGAATTATGAATCATGAATCATGAATTGAATCATGAATCATGAATTGAATCATGAATCATGAATCATGAATTATGAATTGAATCATGAATCATGAATAATGAATCATGAATCATGAATTGAATCATGAATCATGAATCATGAATTGAATCATGAATCATGAATCATGAACATGAATCGAATCATGAATCATGAATTAAATCATTAATTATGAATCATGAATTGAATCATGAATCATGAATCATGAATTGAATCATGAATCATGAATCATGAATTGAATCATGAATCATGAATCATGAATCATGAATCATGAATTGAATCATGAATCAGGAAATTGAATCATGAATCATGAATTATGAATTATGAATTGAATCATTAATCATAAATCGAATCATGAATCATGAATTGAATCAGGATTTGAATCATGAATTGAATCATGAATCATGAATCATGAATCATGAATTGAATCATGAATCATGAATCAAGAGTCATGAATCGAATCATGAATCATGAATTGAATCATGAATCAGGAAACATGAATCGAATCATGAATCATGAATCATGAATTGAATCATGAATTGAATCATGAATCATGAATTATGAATCATGAATTGAATCATGAATCATGAATTGAATCATGAATTGAATCATGGATCATGAATCATGTATCGAATCATGAATCATGAATTAAATCATGAATTATGAATCATGAATTGAATCATGAATCATGAATCATGAATTGAATCATGAATCATGAATCATGAATCGAATCATGAATCATGAATTAAATCATAAATTATGAATCATGAATTGAATCATGAATCGAATCATGAATCATGAATCATGAATTGTATCATAAATCATGAATCATGAATCATGAATTGAATCATGAATCATGAATCAAGAGTCATGAATCGAATCATGAATCATGAATAGAATCATGAATCATGAATTGAATCATGAATCAGGAAAAATGAATCGAATCAGGAAAAATGAGTCAAATCATGAATCATGAATCATGAATCATGAATTGAATCATGAATCATGAATCATGAATCATGAATTGAATCATGAATCATGAATTATGAATTGAATCATGAATCATAAATTGAATCATGAATCATGAATTGAATCAGGATTCGAATCATGAATTGAATCACGAATCATGAATCATGAATCATGAATTGAATCATAAATCATGAATCATGAATTATGAATTGAATCATGAATCATAAATCGAATCATAAATCATGAATTGAATCAGGATTCGAATCATGAATCGAATCATGAATCATGAAACAAGAATCTTGAATCGAATCATGAATCATGAATTGAATCATGAATCATGAATCATGAATCATGAATCAAGAATCTTGAATCGAATCATGAATCATGAATTGAATCATGAATCATGAATCATGAATTAAATCATGAATTATGAATCATGAATTGAATCATGAATCGAATCACGAATCATGAATCATGAATTGTATCATGAATCATGAATCATGAATCATATATTGAATCATGAATCAAGAATCATGAATCATGAATTGAATCATGAATCATGAATCATGAATCATGAATTGAATCATGAATTAGATCATGGATCATGAATCATGAATCGAATCATGAATCATGAATTAAATCATGAATTATGAATCATGAATTGAATCATGAATCATGAATCATGAATCGAATCATGAATCATGAATTAAATCATAAATTATGAATCATGAATCAAGAATCATGAATCGAATCATGAATCATGAATCATGAATTGTATTATGAATCATGAATCATGAATCATGAATCAAATCATGAATCATGAATTGAATCATGAATCATGAATCATGAATTGTATTATGAATCATGAATCATGAATCGAATCAAGAATCATGAATCATGAATCATGAATTGAATCATGAATCATGAATCATGAATTGAATCATGAATCAGGAAACATGAATCGAATCATGAATTATAAATCATGAATCATGAATTGAATCATGAATCATGAATCATGAATTGAATCAGGATTCGAATCATGAATTGAATCAGGATTCGAATCATGCATTGAATCAGGATTCAAATCATGAATTGAATCATGAACCATGAATTGAATCATGAATTATGAATTATAAATCATGAATTGAATCATGAATCATGAATCATGAATCATGAATCATGAATTGAATCATAAATCATGAATTGAATCATAAATCATGAATCATGAATCATGAATTAAATCCTGAATCATACATTGAATCATGAATTGAATCATGAATCATGAATCATCAATTGAACCATGAATCATGAAATTAATTATGAATTGAATCATGAATCATGATTCATGAATTGAATCATGAATTGAATCATGAATTATAAATTAAATAATGAATCATGAATCATGAATTGAATCCTGAATTAAATCATGAATCATGAATCATGAATTGAATCATATTTCATGAATCATGAATCATGAATTGAATCATTAATCATGAATCATGAATCATGAAATGAATCATGAATCATGAATCATGAATCGAATCATGAATCATGAATTGAATCATGAATTATGAATCATGAATTTAATCATGAATCATGAATTGAATCATGAATCATGAATCATGAATTGAATCATGAATTGAATCATAAATCATGAATCATGAATCATGAATTGAATCATGAATCATGAATTGAATCATGAATTGAATCATGAATCATGAATCATGAATTGAATCATGAATCATGAATCATGAATTATGAATAATAAATTGAATCATGAGTCATGAATTGAATCATGAATTGAATCATGAATCATGAATCATGAATTGAATCATGAATCATGAATCATGAATTGAATAATGAATCATGTATCGAATCATGAATCATGAAATGAATCATGAATCGAATCATTAATCATGAATCATGAATCGAATCATGAATCTTGAATCATGAATTGAATTATGAATCATGAATCATGAATTGAATCATGAATCATGAATTGAATCATGAATCATGAATCATGAATTATGAATTGAATCATGAATCATGAATAATGAATCATGAATCATGAATTGAATCATGAATCATGAATCATGAATCATGAATTGAATCATGAATCATGAATCATGAATTGAATCATGAATCATGAATTATGAATCATGAATTGAATCATGAATTTAATCATGAATCATGAATCATGAATCATGAATCATGAATTGAATCATGAATTGAATCATGAATCATGAATTATGAATCATGAATTGAATCATAAATCATGAATTGAATCATGAATCGAATCATGAATCATGAATTAAATCATTAATTATGAATCATGAATTGAATCATGAATTATGAATCATGAATTGAATCATGAATCATGAATCATGAATTGAATCATGAATCATGAATCATGAATCATGAATCATGAATCATGAATCATGAATTGAATCATGAATCAGGAAATTGAATCATGAATCATGAATTATGAATTATGAATTGAATCATTAATCATAAATCGAATCATGAATCATGAATTGAATCAGGATTCGAATCATGAATTGAATCATGAATCATGAATCATGAATCATGAATTGAATCATGAATCATGAATCAAGAGTCATGAATCGAATCATGAATCATGAATTGAATCATGAATCAGGAAACATGAATCGAATCATGAATCATGAATCATGAATTGAATCATGAATTGAATCATGAATCATGAATTATGAATCATGAATTGAATCATGAATCATGAATTGAATCATGAATTGAATCATGGATCATGAATCATGAATCGAATCATGAATCATGAATTAAATCATGAATTGAATCATGAATCATGAATCATGAATTGAATCATGAATCATGAATCATGAATCGAATCATGAATCATGAATTAAATCATAAATTATGAATCATGAATTGAATCATGAATCGCATCATGACTCATGAATCATGAATTGTATCATAAATCATGAATCATGAATCATGAATTGAATCATGAATCATGAATCAAGAGTCATGAATCGAATCATGAATCATGAATAGAATCATGAATCATGAATTGAATCATGAATCAGGAAAAATGAATCGAATCAGGAAAAATGAGTCGAATCATGAATCATGAATCATGAATCATGAATTGAATCATGAATCATGAATCATGAATCATGAATTGAATCATGAATCATGAATTATGAATTGAATCATGAATCATAAATTGAATCATGAATCATGAATTGAATCAGGATTCGAATCATGAATTGAATCACGAATCATGAATCATGAATCATGAATTGAATCATAAATCATGAATCATGAATTATGAATTGAATCATGAATCATAAATCGAATCATAAATCATGAATTGAATCAGGATTCGAATCATGAATCGAATCATGAATCATGAAACAAGAATCTTGAATCGAATCATGAATCATGAATTGAATCATGAATCATGAATCATGAATCATGAATCATGAATCAAGAATCTTGAATCGAATCATGAATCATGAATTGAATCATGAATCATGAATCATGAATTAAATCATGAATTATGAATCATGAATTGAATCATGAATCGAATCACGAATCATGAATCATGAATTGTATCATGAATCATGAATCATGAATCATATATTGAATCATGAATCAAGAATCTTGAATCGAATCATGAATCATGAATTGAATCATGAATCATGAATCATGAATTGAATCATGAATCATGAATTGAATCATAAATCATGAATCATGAATTGAATCATGAATCATGAATTGAATTATGAATTGAATCATGAATCATAAATTAAACCATGAACCATGAATCATGAATTGAATCATGAATCATGAATCATAAATTGAACCATGAATCATGAATCATGAATTGAATTATGAATTGAATCATGAATCATGATTCATGAATTGAATCATGAATGGAATCATGAATTATAAATTAAATAATGAATCATGAATCATGAATCATTAATTTAATCAATAATCATGAATCATGAATCATTAATTGAATCATGAATCATGAATCATGAATCGAATCATGAATCATGAATTGAATCATAATTTATGAATCATGAATTGAATCATGAATCATGAATTGAATCATGAATCATGAATTGAATCATGAATCATAAATCATGAATTGAATCATGAATTGAATCATAAATCATGAATCATGAATCATGAACTCAATCATGAATCATGAATTGAATCATGAATTGAATCATGAATCATGAATCATGAATTGAATCATGAATCATGAATCATGAATCATGAATAATAAATTGAATCATGAATCATGAATCATGAATTGAATCATTAATTATATCATGAATCATGAATCATGAATTGAATCATGAATCATGAATTAAATCATGAATCATGTATCGAATCATGAATCATGAATTGAAACATGAATCGATACATGAATCATGAATCATGAATCGAATCATGAATCATGAGTCAAGAATCATGAATCGAATCAAAAATCATGAATTGAATCATGAATCATGAATTGAATCATGAATCATGAATCATGAATCATGAATTGAATCATGAATCATGAATCATGAATCGAATCATGAATCATGAATCAAGAATCAGGAATCAAATCATGAATCATGAATTGAATCATGAATTATGAATTGAATCATGAATCATGAATCATGAATCATGAATTGAATCAGGAATCATGAATCATGAATCGAATCATGAATCATGAATCAAAAATCATGAATCGAATCATGAATCATGAATTGAATCATGAATCATAAATCATGACATGAATCATGAATCTGAATCATAAATCAAATCATGAATCATAAATTGAATTATGATTCGAATCATGAAATGAATCATGAATCAAATCATGAATCATAAATTAAATTAGGATTCGAATCATGAATTGAATCATGAATCATGAATTAAATCATGAATCATAATTCTTGAATCATGAATCATGAATTGAATCATGAATCATGAATTATGAATCATGAATTGAATCATGAATCAGCAATTGAATCATGAATCATGAATCATGAATTGAATCATGAATCATGAATCATGAATCTTGAATCATAAATTGAATTATGAATCAAATCATGAATCATGAATTGAATCATGAATCATGAATTAAATCATGAATCATGAATCATGAATTGAATCATGAATTGAATCATGAATCATGAATTGAATCATGAATCATGAATCATGAATCATGAATTGAATCATGAATCATGAATCATGAATCATGAATTGAATCATGAATCATGAATCGAATCCTGAATCATGAATTGAATCATAAATCATGAATCATGAATCGAATCATGAATCATGAATCATGAATCATGAATTGAATGATGAATCATGAATCAAAAATCATGAATTGAATCATGAATCATGAATTATGAATCATGAATTGAATCATGAATCATGAATCATGAATTGAATCATAAATCATGAATCATGAATCAAATCATGAATCATGATTTATGAATTGAATCATGAATCATGAATCATGAATTGAATCATTAATCATGAATCATGAATCGTGAATTGAATCATGAATTGAATCATTAATCATGAATCATGAATCATGAATTGAATCATGAATCATGAATTGAATCATGAATTGAATCATGAATCATGAATCATGAATTGAATCATGAATCATAAATCATGAATCATGAATAATAAATTGAATCATGAATCATGAATCATGAATTGAATCATGAATTGAATCATGAATCATGAATCATGAATTGAATCATTAATCATGAATCATGAATCATGAATTGAATCATGAATCATGAATTGAATCATGAATTGAATCATGAATCATGAATCATGAATTGAATCATGAATCATGAATAATAAATTGAATCATGAGTCATGAATCATGAATTGAATCATAAATCATGAATCATGAATGATGAATTGAATCATGAATCATGAATCATGAATTGAATCAGGATTCGAATCATGAATTGAATCATGAATCATGAATTGAATCATGAATCATGAATTATGAATCATGAATCGAATCATGAATCATGAATTGAATCATGAATCATGAATTGAATCATGAATCATGAATTGAATCATGAATTGAATCATAAATCATGAATCATGAATTGAATTCATCAATCATGACTCATGAATTGAATCATGAATCATGAATTGAATCATGAATCATGAATTATGAATCATAAATTGAATCATAAATCATGAATCATGAATTGAATCATAAATTGAATCATGAATCATGAATCATGAATTGAATCATGAATCATGAATCATGAATTGAATCATGAATCATGAATCGAATCATGAATCATGAATTGAATCATGAATCGAATCATTAATCATGAATCATGAATCGAATCATGAATCTTGAATCATGAATTGAATCATGAATCATGAATCATGAATTGAATCATGAATCATGAATCATGAACCGAATCATGAATCATAAGTCAAGTATCATGAATCGAATCATGAATCATTAATTGAATCATGAATCATGAATCATGAATTGAATCATGAATCATGAATCATGAATCATGAATTGAATCATGAATCATTAATCATGAATCGAATCATGAATCATGAATCAAGAATCATGAATCGAATCATGAATCATGAATTGAATCATGAATCATGAATTGAATCATGAATCATGAATCGAATCATGAATCATGATTAAAAAATCATGAATCGAATCATGAATCATGAATTGAATCATGAATCATGAATCATGAATCATGAATTGAATCATGAATCATGAATCATGAATCATGAATTGAATCATGAATTGAATCATGAATCATGAATCATGAATCATGAATTGAATCATGAATTGAATCATGAATCATGAATTATGAATCATGAATTGAATCATGAATCATGAATCATGAATTGAATCATTAATTTAATCATGGATCATGAATCATGAATCGAATCATGAATCATGAATTGAATCATGAATTGAATCATGAATCATGAATCATGAATCATGAATTAAATCATGAATTATGAATCATGAATTGAATCATGAATCATGAATTGAATCATGAATCATGAATCATGAATTGAATCATGAATCATGAATCATGAATTGAATCATGAATCATGAATCATGAATTAAATCATGAATCATGAATCATGAACCGAATCATGAATCATGAGTCAAGTATCATGAATCGAATCATGAATCATGAATCATGAACCGAATCATGAATCATGAGTCAAGTATCATGAATCGAATCATGAATCATTAATTGAATCATGAATCATGAATCATGAATTGAATCATGAATCATGAATCATGAATTGAATCATGAATCATGAATCGAATCATGAATCATGAATCAAGAATCATGAATCGAATCATGAATCATGAATTGAATCATGAATCATGAATCATGAACTATGAATTGAATCATGAATAATGAATCATGAATCATGAATCATGAATTGAATCATGAATCATGAATCATGAATCATGAATCATGAATCATGAATCATGAATCATGAATTGAATCATGAATCATGAATCGAATCATGAATCATGAATCAAAAATCATGAATCGAATCATGAATCATGAATTGAATCATGAATCATGAATTGAATCATGAATTGAATCATGAATCATGAATCATGAATTGAATCATGAATTGAATCATGAATAATGAATTGAATCATGAATTGAATCATGAATCATGAATCATGAATTGAATCATGAATCATGAATTAAATCATGAATCATGAATCATGAATTGAATCATGAATCATGAATTGAATCATGAATTGAATCATGAATCATGAATCATGAATCATGAATTGAATCATGAATCATGAATCATGAATCATGAATTGAATCATGAATCATGAATCGAATCATGAATCATGAATTGAATGATGAATCATGAATCAAAAATCATGAATTGAATCATAAATCATGAATTATGAATCATGAATTGAATCATGAATCATGAATTGAATCATAAATTATGAATCATGAATCAAATCATGAATCATGATTAATAAATTGAATCATGAATCATGAATTGAATCATGAATCATGAATTGAATCATTAATCATGAATCATGAATTGAATCATGAATCATGAATCATGAATTGAATCATGAATTGAATCATGAATCATGAATCATGAATCATGAATTGAATCATGAATCATGAATCATGAATCATGAATAATAAATTGAATCATGAATCATAAATCATGAATTGAATCATGAATTGAATCATGAATCATGAATCATGAATTGAATCATTAATCATGAATCATGAATCATGAATTGAATCATGAATCATGAATTGAATCATGAATTGAATCATGAATCATGAATCATGAATTGAATCATGAATCATGAATCATGAATCATGAATCATGAATCATGAATTGAATCATGAATCATGAATCATGAATTGAATCATGAATCTTGTATCGAATCATGAATCATGAATTGAATCATGAATCGAATCATTAATCATGAATCATGAATCGAATCATGAATCTTGAATCATGAATTGAATCATGATTCATGAATCATGAATTGAATCATGAATCATGAATCATGAATTGAATCATGAATCATGAATCGAATCATGAATCATGAATTGAATCATGAATCGAATCATTAATCATGAATCATGAATCGAATCATGAATCTTGAATCATGAATTGAATCATGAATCATGAATCATGAATTGAATCATGAATCATGAATCATGAACCGAATCATGAATCATAAGTCAAGTATCATGAATCGAATCATGAATCATTAATTGAATCATGAATCATGAATCATGAATTGAATCATGAATCATGAATCATGAATCATGAATCATGAATTGAATCATGAATCATTAATCATGAATCGAATCATGAATCATGAATCAAGAATCATGAATCGAATCATGAATCATGAATTGAATCATGAATCATGAATTGAATCATGAATCATGAATCGAATCATGAATCATGATTAAAAAATCATGAATCGAATCATGAATCATGAATTGAATCATGAATCATGAATTGAATCATGAATTGAATCATGAATCATGAATCATGAATCATGAATTGAATCATGAATTGAATCATGAATCATGAATCATGAATCATGAATTAAATCATGAATTATGAATCATGAATTGAATCATGAATCATTAATTTAATCATGAATCATGAATCATGAATTGAATCATGATTCATGAATCATGAATTGAATCATGAATCATGAATCATGAACCGAATCATGAATCATGAGTCAAGTATCATGAATCGAATCATGAATCATGAATCATGAACCGAATCATGAATCATGAGTCAAGTATCATGAATCGAATCATGAATCATTAATTGAATCATGAATCATTAATCATGAATTGAATCATGAATCATGAATCATGAATCATGAATTGAATCATGAATCATGAATCAAGAATCATGAATCATGAATTGAATCATGAATCATGAATCATGAATCATGAATCATGAATTGAATCATGAATCATGAATCGAATCATGAATCATGAATCAAAAATCATGAATCGAATCATGAATCATGAATTGAATCATGAATCATGAATTGAATCATGAATTGAATCATGAATCATGAATTGAATCATGAATCATGAATCATGAATTGAATCATGAATTGAATCATGAATAATGAATTGAATCATGAATTGAATCATGAATCATGAATCATGAATTGAATCATGAATCATGAATTAAATCATGAATCATGAATCATGAATTGAATCATGAATCATGAATCATGAATTGAATCATGAATTGAATCATGAATCATGAATCATGAATCATGAATTGAATCATGAATCATGAATCATGAATCATGAATTGAATCATGAATCATGAATCGAATCATGAATCATGAATTCAATGATGAATCATGAATCAAAAATCATGAATTGAATCATAAATCATGAATTATGAATCATGAATTGAATCATGAATCATGAATTGAATCATAAATTATGAATCATGAATCAAATCATGAATCATGATTAATAAATTGAATCATGAATCATGAATTGAATCATGAATCATGAATTGAATCATTAATCATGAATCATGAATCATGAATTGAATCATGAATCATGAATCATGAATTGAATCATGAATTGAATCATGAATCATGAATCATGAATCATGAATTGAATCATGAATCATGAATCATGAATCATGAATAATAAATTGAATCATGAATCATAAATCATGAATTGAATCATGAATTGAATCATGAATCATGAATCATGAATTGAATCATTAATCATGAATCATGAATTGAATCATGAATCATGAATCATGAATTGAATCATGAATTGAATCATGAATCATGAATTGAATCATGAATCATGAATCATGAATCATGAATCATGAATTGAATCATGAATCATGAATCATGAATTGAATCATGAATCATGTATCGAATCATGAATCATGAATTGAATCATGAATCGAATCATTAATCATGAATCATGAATCGAATCATGAATCTTGAATCATGAATTGAATCATGATTCATGAATCATGAATTGAATCATGAATCATGAATCATGAACCGAATCATGAATCATGAGTCAAGTATCATGAATCGAATCATGAATCATTAATTGAATCATGAATCATGAATCATGAATTGAATCATGAATCATGAATCATGAATTGAATCATGAATCATGAATCATGAATCGAATCATGAATCATGAATCAAGAATCATGAATCGAATCATGAATCATGAATTAAATCATGAATCATGAATCATGAATTATGAATTGAATCATGAATCATGAATCATGAATCATGAATCATGAATTGAATCATGAATCATGAATCATGAATCATGAATCATGAATTGAATCATGAATCATGAATCGAATCATGAATCATGAATCAAAAATCATGAATCGAATCATGAATCATGAATTGAATCATGAATCATGAATTGAATCATGAATTGAATCATGAATCATGAATCATGAATCATGAATCATGAATTGAATCATGAATCATGAATTATGAATCATAATTTGAATCATGAATCATGAATCAGGAATTGAATCATGAATCATGAATCAAGAGTCATGAATCGAATCATGAATCATGAATTGAATTATGAATCATGAATTATGAATTGAATCATGAATCAGGAAACATGAATCGAATCATGAATCATGAATCATGAATTGAATCATGAATCATGAATCAAGAGTAATGAATCGAATCATGTATCATGAATTGAATCATGAATCATGAATCATGAATTGAATCATGAATCAGGAAATTGAATCCTGAATCATGAATTATGAATTATGAATTGAATCATGAATCATAAATCGAATCATGAATCATGAATTGAATAAGGATTCGAATCATGAATTGAATCATGAATCATGAATCATGAATTGAATCATGAATCAGGAAATTGAATCCTGAATCATGAATTATGAATTATGAATTGAATCATAAATCATAAATCGAATCATGAATCATGAATTGAATAAGGATTCGAATCATGAATTGAATCATGAATCATGAATCATGAATTGAATCATGAATCATGAATCATGAATTGAATCATGAATCATGAATCAAGAGTCATGAATCGAATCATGAATCATGAATTGAATCATGAATCATGAATCATGAATTGAATCATGAATCAGGAAACATGTATCGAATCATGAATCTTGCATCATGAATTGAATTATGAATTGAATCATGAATCATGAATTATGAATCATGAATTGAATCATGAATCATGAATCATGAATTGAATCATGAATTGAATCATGGATCATGAATCATGAATCGAATCATGAATCATGAATTAAATCATGAATTATGAATCATGAATTGAATCATGAATCATAAATCATGAATTGAATCATGAATCATGAATCATGAATCATGAATTGAATCATGAATCATGAATCAAGAGTCATGAATCGAATCATGAATCATGAATTGAATCATAAATCATGAATCATGAACTATGAATTCAATCATGAATCATAAATCGAATCATAAATCATGAATTGAATCAGGATTCGAATCATGAATTGGATCATGAATCATGAATCAAGAATCTTGAATCGAATCATGAATCATGAATTGAATCATGAATCATGAATCATGAATTAAATCATGAATTATGAATCATGAATTGAATCATGAATCGAATCACGAATCATGAATCATGAATTGTATCATGAATCATGAATCATGAATCATATATTGAATCATGAATCATGAATCAAGAATCATGAATCAAATCATGAATCATGAATTGAATCATGAATCATGAATCATGAATTGAATCATGAATCAGGAAACATGAATCGAATCATGAATTATGAATCATGAATCATGAATTGAATCATGAATCATGAATCATGAATCATGAATTGAATCATGAATCATAAATCGAATCATGAATCATGAATTGAATCAGGATTCGAATCATGAATTGAATCAGGATTCAAATCATGAATTGAATCATAAATTGAATCATGAATCATGAATTATAAATCATGAATCGAATCATGAATCAAGAATCTTGAATCGAATCATGAATCATGAATTGAATCATAAATCATGAATCATGAATCATGAATTAAATCCTGAATTATAAATTGAATCATGAATTGAATCATGAATCATGAATCATAAATTGAACCATGAATCATAAATCATGAATTGAATCATGAATCATGAATCATAAATTGAACCATGAATCATGAATTGAATCATGAATTGAATCATAAATCATGAATCATGAATCATGAATTAAATCCTGAATCATAAAGTGAATCATGAATTGAATCATGAATCATGAATCATAAATTGAACCATGAATCATGAATCATGAACTGAATCATGAATCGTGAATCATAAATTGAACCATGAATCATGAATCATGAATTGAATTATGAATTGAAAAATGAATCATGATTCATGAATTGAATCATGAATTGAATCATGAATTATAAATTAAATAATGAATTATGAATCATGAATTGAATCCTGAATTGAATCATGAATCATGAATTGAAACATATTTCATGAATCATGAATCATGTATTGAATCATGAATCATGAATCATGAATCATGAATTGAATCATGAATCATGAATCATGAATCGAATCATGAATCATGAATTGAATCATGAATTATGAATCATGAATTGAATCATGAATCAGGAATTGAATCATGAATCATGAATCATGAATTGAATCATGAATTGAATCATAAATCATGAATCATGAATCATGAATTCAATCATGAATCATGAATTGAATCATGAATCATGAATCATGCATTGAATCATGAATCATGAATAATAAATTGAATCATGAATCATTAATTGAATCATGAATTAAATCATGAATCATGAATCATGAATTGAATCATGAATCATGAATCATGAATTAAATCATGAATCATGTATCGAATCATGAATCATGAATTGAATCATGAATCGATACATGAATCATGAATCATGAATCGAATCATGAATCATGAGTCAAGAATCATGAATCGAATCATGAATCATGAATTGAATCATGAATCATGAATCATGAATCATGAATTGAATCATGAATCATGAATCATGAATCGAATCATGAATCATGAATCAAGAATCATGAATCGAATCATGAATCATGAATTGAATCATTAATCATGAATCATGAATTATGAATTGAATCATGAATCATGAATCATGAATCATGAATTGAATCATGAATCATCAATCATGAATCATGAATTGAATCATGAATCATGAATCATGAATCATGAATCGAATCATGAATCAAGAATCTTGAATCGAATCATGAATCATGAATGGAATCATAAATCATGAATCATGAATCATGAATTAAATCCTGAATCATAAATTGAATCATGAATTGAATCATGAATCATGAATCATAAATTGAACCATGAATCATGAATCATGAATTGAATCATGAATCATGAATCATAAATTGAACAATGAATCATGAATCATGAATTGAATCATAAATCATGAATCATGAATCATGAATTAAATCCTGAATAATAAAGTGAATCATGAATTGAATAATGAATCATGAATCATAAATTGAACCATGAATCATGAATCATGAATTGAATCATGAATCGTGAATCATAAATTGAACCATGAATCATGAATCATGAATTGAATTATGAATTGAATCATGAATCATGATTCATGAATTGAATCATGAATTGAATCATGAATTATAAATTAAATAATGAATCATGAATCATGAATTGAATCCTGAATTGAATCATGAATCATGAATTGAAACATATTTCATGAATCATGAATCATGTATTGAATCATGAATCATGAATCATGAATTGAATCATGAATCATGAATCGAATCATGAATCATGAATTGAATCATGAATTATGAATCATGAATTGAATCATGAATCATGAATCATGAATTGAATCATGAATCATGAATAATAAATTGAATCATGAATCATGAATCATGAATTGAATCATGAATTAAATCATGAATCATGAATCATGAATTGAATCATGAATCATGAATCATGAATTAAATCATGAATCATGTATCGAATCATGAATCATGAATTTAATCATGAATCGATACATGAATCATGAATCGATACATGAATCATGAATCATGAATCGAATCATGAATCATGAGTCAAGACTCATGAATCGAATCATGAATCATGAATTGAATCATGAATCATGAATCATGAATCATGAATTGAATAATGAATCATGAATCGAATCATGAATCATGAATCAAGAATCATGAATCGAATCATGAATCATGAATTGAATCATGAATCATGAATCATGAATTATGAATTGAATCATGAATCATGAATCATGAATCATGAATTGAATCATGAATCATCAATCATGAATCATGAATTGAATCATGAATCGAATCATGAATCATGAATCAAAAATCATGAATCAAATCATGAATCATGAATTGAATCATGAATCATGAATCATGAATTGAATCATGAATCATGAATCATGAATCGAATCATGAATCATGAATCATGAATTATGAATTGAATCATGAATCATGAATCATGAATTGAATCATGAATCATGAATCATGAATCATGACATGAATCATGAATCATGAATCATAAATCAAATCATGAATCATAAATTGAATTAGGATTCGAATCATGAATTGAATCAAGAATCATGAATTAAATCATGAATCATGAATCTTGAATCATGAATCATGAATCATGAATCATGAATTGAATCATTAATTTAATCATGGATCATGAATCATGAATCGAATCATTAATCATGAATTAAATCATGAATTATGAATCATGAATTGAATCATGAATCATGAATCATGAATTGAATCATGAATCATGAATCATGAATTGAATCATGAATCATGAATCATGAATCATGAATTGAATCATGAATCATGAATCAAGAGTCATGAATCGAATCATGTATCATGAATTGAATAATGAATCATGAATCATAAATTGAATCATGAATCAGGAAATTGAATCATGAATTATGAATTATGAATTGAATCATGAATCATAAATCGAATCATGAATCATGAATTGAATCAGGATTCGAATCATGAATTGAATCAGGATTCGAATCATGAATTGAATCATGAATCATGAATCATGAATTGAATCATGAATCATGAATCAAGAGTCATGAATCGAATCATGAATCATGAATTGAATCATGAATCATGAATCATGAATTGAATCATGAATCAGGAAACATGAATCGAATCATGAATCATGAATTGAATCATGAATTGAATCATGAATCATGAATCATGAATCATGAATTGAATTATGAATTGAATCATGAATCATGAATTATGAATCATGAATTGAATCATGAATCATGAATCATGAATTATGAATCATGAATTGAATCATGAATCATGAATCGAATCATGAATCATGAATTAAATCATGAATTATGAATCATGAATTGAATCATGAATCATGAATTATGAATTGAATCATGAATCATGAATCATGAATCATGAATTGAATCATGAATCATGAATCAAGAGTCATGAATCGAATCATGAATCATGAATTGAATCATAAATCATGAATCATGAATTATGAATTGAATCATGAATCATAAATCGAATCATAAATCATGAATTATGAATCATGAATTGAATCAAGAATCTTGAATCGAATCATGAATCATGAATTGAATCATGAATAATGAATCATGAATTAAATCATGAATTATGAATCATGAATTGAATCATGAATCGAATCACGAATCATGAATCATGAATTGTATCATGAATCATGAATCATGAATCATATATTGAATTATGAATCATGAATCAAGAATCATGAATCGAATCATGAATCATGAATTGAATCATGAATTATGAATCATGAATTTAATCATGAATCATGAATTGAATCATGAATCATGAATCATGAATTGAATCATGAATTGAATCATAAATCATGAATCATGAATCATGAATTGAATCATGAATCATGAATTGAATCATGAATTGAATCATGAATCATGAATCATGAATTGAATCATGAATCATGAATCATGAATTATGAATAATAAATTGAATCATGAGTCATGAATTGAATCATGAATTGAATCATGAATCATGAATCATGAATTGAATCATGAATCATGAATCATGAATTGAATAATGAATCATGTATCGAATCATGAATCATGAAATGAATCATGAATCGAATCATTAATCATGAATCATGAATCGAATCATGAATCTTGAATCATGAATTGAATTATGAATCATGAATCATGAATTGAATCATGAATCATGAATTGAATCATGAATCATGAATCATGAATTATGAATTGAATCATGAATCATGAATAATGAATCATGAATCATGAATTGAATCATGAATCATGAATCATGAATCATGAATTGAATCATGAATCATGAATCATGAATTGAATCATGAATCATGAATTATGAATCATGAATTGAATCATGAATTTAATCATGAATCATGAATCATGAATCATGAATCATGAATCATGAATCATGAATTGAATCATGAATTGAATCATGAATCATGAATTATGAATCATGAATTGAATCATAAATCATGAATTGAATCATGAATCGAATCATGAATCATGAATTAAATCATTAATTATGAATCATGAATTGAATCATGAATCATGAATCATGAATTGAATCATGAATCATGAATCATGAATTGAATCATGAATCATGAATCATGAATCATGAATCATGAATCATGAATCATGAATCATGAATTGAATCATGAATCAGGAAATTGAATCATGAATCATGAATTATGAATTATGAATTGAATCATTAATCATAAATCGAATCATGAATCATGAATTGAATCAGGATTCGAATCATGAATTGAATCATGAATCATGAATCATGAATCATGAATTGAATCATGAATCATGAATCAAGAGTCATGAATCGAATCATGAATCATGAATTGAATCATGAATCAGGAAACATGAATCGAATCATGAATCATGAATCATGAATTGAATCATGAATTGAATCATGAATCATGAATTATGAATCATGAATTGAATCATGAATCATGAATTGAATCATGAATTGAATCATGGATCATGAATCATGAATCGAATCATGAATCATGAATTAAATCATGAATTGAATCATGAATCATGAATCATGAATTGAATCATGAATCATGAATCATGAATCGAATCATGAATCATGAATTAAATCATAAATTATGAATCATGAATTAAATCATGAATCGCATCATGACTCATGAATCATGAATTGTATCATAAATCATGAATCATGAATCATGAATTGAATCATGAATCATGAATCAAGAGTCATGAATCGAATCATGAATCATGAATAGAATCATGAATCATGAATTGAATCATGAATCAGGAAAAATGAATCGAATCAGGAAAAATGAGTCGAATCATGAATCATGAATCATGAATCATGAATTGAATCATGAATCATGAATCATGAATCATGAATTGAATCATGAATCATGAATTATGAATTGAATCATGAATCATAAATTGAATCATGAATCATGAATTGAATCAGGATTCGAATCATGAATTGAATCACGAATCATGAATCATGAATCATGAATTGAATCATAAATCATGAATCATGAATTATGAATTGAATCATGAATCATAAATCGAATCATAAATCATGAATTGAATCAGGATTCGAATCATGAATCGAATCATGAATCATGAAACAAGAATCTTGAATCGAATCATGAATCATGAATTGAATCATGAATCATGAATCATGAATCATGAATCATGAATCAAGAATCTTGAATCGAATCATGAATCATGAATTGAATCATGAATCATGAATCATGAATTAAATCATGAATTATGAATCATGAATTGAATCATGAATCGAATCACGAATCATGAATCATGAATTGTATCATGAATCATGAATCATGAATCATATATTGAATCATGAATCAAGAATCTTGAATCGAATCATGAATCATGAATTGAATCATGAATCATCAATCATGAATTGAATCATGAATCATGAATTGAATCATAAATCATGAATCATGAATTGAATCATGAATCATGAATTGAATTATGAATTGAATCATGAATCATAAATTAAACCATGAACCATGAATCATGAATTGAATCATGAATCATGAATCATAAATTGAACCATGAATCATGAATCATGAATTGAATTATGAATTGAATCATGAATCATGATTCATGAATTGAATCATGAATGGAATCATGAATTATAAATTAAATAATGAATCATGAATCATGAATCATTAATTTAATCAATAATCATGAATCATGAATCATTAATTGAATCATGAATCATGAATCGAATCATGAATCATGAATTGAATCATAATTTATGAATCATGAATTGAATCATGAATCATGAATTGAATCATGAATCATGAATTGAATCATGAATCATAAATCATGAATTGAATCATGAATTGAATCATAAATCATGAATCATGAATCATGAACTCAATCATGAATCATGAATTGAATCATGAATTGAATCATGAATCATGAATCATGAATTGAATCATGAATCATGAATCATGAATCATGAATAATAAATTGAATCATGAATCATGAATCATGAATTGAATCATTAATTAAATCATGAATCATGAATCATGAATTGAATCATGAATCATGAATTAAATCATGAATCATGTATCGAATCATGAATCATGAATTGAAACATGAATCGATACATGAATCATGAATCATGAATCGAATCATGAATCATGAGTCAAGAATCATGAATCGAATCAAAAATCATGAATTGAATCATGAATCATGAATTGAATCATGAATCATGAATCATGAATCATGAATTGAATCATGAATCATGAATCATGAATCGAATCATGAATCATGAATCAAGAATCAGGAATCAAATCATGAATCATGAATTGAATCATGAATTATGAATTGAATCATGAATCATGAATCATGAATCATGAATTGAATCAGGAATCATGAATCATGAATCGAATCATGAATCATGAATCAAAAATCATGAATCGAATCATGAATCATGAATTGAATCATGAATCATAAATCATGACATGAATCATGAATCTGAATCATAAATCAAATCATGAATCATAAATTGAATTATGATTCGAATCATGAAATGAATCATGAATCAAATCATGAATCATAAATTAAATTAGGATTCGAATCATGAATTGAATCATGAATCATGAATTAAATCATGAATCATAATTCTTGAATCATGAATCATGAATTGAATCATGAATCATGAATTATGAATCATGAATTGAATCATGAATCAGCAATTGAATCATGAATCATGAATCATGAATTGAATCATGAATCATGAATCATGAATCTTGAATCATAAATTGAATTATGAATCAAATCATGAATCATGAATTGAATCATGAATCATGAATTAAATCATGAATCATGAATCATGAATTGAATCATGAATTGAATCATGAATCATGAATTGAATCATGAATCATGAATCATGAATCATGAATTGAATCATGAATCATGAATCATGAATCATGAATTGAATCATGAATCATGAATCGAATCCTGAATCATGAATTGAATCATAAATCATGAATCATGAATCGAATCATGAATCATGAATCATGAATCATGAATTGAATGATGAATCATGAATCAAAAATCATGAATTGAATCATGAATCATGAATTATGAATCATGAATTGAATCATGAATCATGAATCATGAATTGAATCATAAATCATGAATCATGAATCAAATCATGAATCATGATTTATGAATTGAATCATGAATCATGAATTGAATCATGAATCATGAATCATGAATTGAATCATTAATCATGAATCATGAATCGTGAATTGAATCATGAATTGAATCATTAATCATGAATCATGAATCATGAATTGAATCATGAATCATGAATTGAATCATGAATTGAATCATGAATCATGAATCATGAATTGAATCATGAATCATAAATCATGAATCATGAATAATAAATTGAATCATGAATCATGAATCATGAATTGAATCATGAATTGAATCATGAATCATGAATCATGAATTGAATCATTAATCATGAATCATGAATCATGAATTGAATCATGAATCATGAATTGAATCATGAATTGAATCATGAATCATGAATCATGAATTGAATCAGGATTCGAATCATGAATTGAATCATGAATCATGAATTGAATCATGAATCATGAATTATGAATCATGAATCGAATCATGAATCATGAATTGAATCATGAATCATGAATTGAATCATGAATCATGAATTGAATCATGAATTGAATCATAAATCATGAATCATGAATTGAATTCATCAATCATGACTCATGAATTGAATCATGAATCATGAATTGAATCATGAATCATGAATTATGAATCATAAATTGAATCATAAATCATGAATCATGAATTGAATCATAAATTGAATCATGAATCATGAATCATGAATTGAATCATGAATCATGAATCATGAATTGAATCATGAATCATGAATCGAATCATGAATCATGAATTGAATCATGAATCGAATCATTAATCATGAATCATGAATCGAATCATGAATCTTGAATCATGAATTGAATCATGAATCATGAATCATGAATTGAATCATGAATCATGAATCATGAACCGAATCATGAATCATAAGTCAAGTATCATGAATCGAATCATGAATCATTAATTGAATCATGAATCATGAATCATGAATTGAATCATGAATCATGAATCATGAATCATGAATTGAATCATGAATCATTAATCATGAATCGAATCATGAATCATGAATCAAGAATCATGAATCGAATCATGAATCATGAATTGAATCATGAATCATGAATTGAATCATGAATCATGAATCGAATCATGAATCATGATTAAAAAATCATGAATCGAATCATGAATCATGAATTGAATCATGAATCATGAATTGAATCATGAATTGAATCATGAATCATGAATCATGAATCATGAATTGAATCATGAATTGAATCATGAATCATGAATTATGAATCATGAATTGAATCATGAATCATGAATCATGAATTGAATCATTAATTTAATCATGGATCATGAATCATGAATCGAATCATGAATCATGAATTGAATCATGAATTGAATCATGAATCATGAATCATGAATCATGAATTAAATCATGAATTATGAATCATGAATTGAATCATGAATCATGAATTGAATCATGAATCATGAATCATGAATTGAATCATGAATCATGAATCATGAATTGAATCATGAATCATGAATCATGAATTAAATCATGAATCATGAATCATGAACCGAATCATGAATCATGAGTCAAGTATCATGAATCGAATCATGAATCATGAACCGAATCATGAATCATGAGTCAAGTATCATGAATCGAATCATGAATCATTAATTGAATCATGAATCATGAATCATGAATTGAATCATGAATCATGAATCATGAATTGAATCATGAATCATGAATCGAATCATGAATCATGAATCAAGAATCATGAATCGAATCATGAATCATGAATTGAATCATGAATCATGAATCATGAACTATGAATTGAATCATGAATAATGAATCATGAATCATGAATCATGAATTGAATCATGAATCATGAATCATGAATCATGAATCATGAATCATGAATCATGAATCATGAATTGAATCATGAATCATGAATCGAATCATGAATCATGAATCAAAAATCATGAATCGAATCATGAATCATGAATTGAATCATGAATCATGAATTGAATCATGAATTGAATCATGAATCATGAATCATGAATTGAATCATGAATTGAATCATGAATAATGAATTGAATCATGAATTGAATCATGAATCATGAATCATGAATTGAATCATGAATCATGAATTAAATCATGAATCATGAATCATGAATTGAATCATGAATCATGAATTGAATCATGAATTGAATCATGAATCATGAATCATGAATCATGAATTGAATCATGAATCATGAATCATGAATCATGAATTGAATCATGAATCATGAATCGAATCATGAATCATGAATTGAATGATGAATCATGAATCAAAAATCATGAATTGAATCATAAATCATGAATTATGAATCATGAATTGAATCATGAATCATGAATTGAATCATAAATTATGAATCATGAATCAAATCATGAATCATGATTAATAAATTGAATCATGAATCATGAATTGAATCATGAATCATGAATTGAATCATTAATCATGAATCATGAATCATGAATTGAATCATGAATTGAATCATGAATCATGAATCATGAATCATGAATTGAATCATGAATCATGAATCATGAATCATGAATAATAAATTGAATCATGAATCATAAATCATGAATTGAATCATGAATTGAATCATGAATCATGAATCATGAATTGAATCATTAATCATGAATCATGAATCATGAATTGAATCATGAATCATGAATTGAATCATGAATTGAATCATGAATCATGAATCATGAATTGAATCATGAATCATGAATCATGAATCATGAATCATGAATTGAATCATGAATCATGAATCATGAATTGAATCATGAATCATGTATCGAATCATGAATCATGAATTGAATCATGAATCGAATCATTAATCATGAATCATGAATCGAATCATGAATCTTGAATCATGAATTGAATCATGATTCATGAATCATGAATTGAATCATGAATCATGAATCATGAATTGAATCATGAATCATGAATCGAATCATGAATCATGAATTGAATCATGAATCGAATCATTAATCATGAATCATGAATCGAATCATGAATCTTGAATCATGAATTGAATCATGAATCATGAATCATGAATTGAATCATGAATCATGAATCATGAACCGAATCATGAATCATAAGTCAAGTATCATGAATCGAATCATGAATCATTAATTGAATCATGAATCATGAATCATGAATTGAATCATGAATCATTAATCATGAATCGAATCATGAATCATGAATCAAGAATCATGAATCGAATCATGAATCATGAATTGAATCATGAATCATGAATTGAATCATGAATCATGAATCGAATCATGAATCATGATTAAAAAATCATGAATCGAATCATGAATCATGAATTGAATCATGAATCATGAATTGAATCATGAATTGAATCATGAATCATGAATCATGAATCATGAATTGAATCATGAATTGAATCATGAATCATGAATCATGAATCATGAATTAAATCATGAATTATGAATCATGAATTGAATCATGAATCATTAATTTAATCATGAATCATGAATCATGAATTGAATCATGATTCATGAATCATGAATTGAATCATGAATCATGAGTCAAGTATCATGAATCGAATCATGAATCATGAATCATGAACCGAATCATGAATCATGAGTCAAGTATCATGAATCGAATCATGAATCATTAATTGAATCATGAATCATTAATCATGAATTGAATCATGAATCATGAATCATGAATCATGAATTGAATCATGAATCATGAATCATGAATCGAATCATGAATCATGAATCAAGAATCATGAATCGAATCATGAATCATGAATTGAATCATGAATCATGAATCATGAATTATGAATTGAATCATGAATAATGAATCATGAATCATGAATCATGAATTGAATCATGAATCATGAATCATGAATCATGAATCATGAATTGAATCATGAATCATGAATCGAATCATGAATCATGAATCAAAAATCATGAATCGAATCATGAATCATGAATTGAATCATGAATCATGAATTGAATCATGAATTGAATCATGAATCATGAATCATGAATTGAATCATGAATTGAATCATGAATAATGAATTGAATCATGAATTGAATCATGAATCATGAATCATGAATTGAATCATGAATCATGAATTAAATCATGAATCATGAATCATGAAATGAATCATGAATCATGAATCATGAATTGAATCATGAATTGAATCATGAATCATGAATCATGAATCATGAATTGAATCATGAATCATGAATCATGAATCATGAATTGAATCATGAATCATGAATCGAATCATGAATCATGAATTCAATGATGAATCATGAATCAAAAATCATGAATTGAATCATAAATCATGAATTATGAATCATGAATTGAATCATGAATCATGAATTGAATCATAAATTATGAATCATGAATCAAATCATGAATCATGATTAATAAATTGAATCATGAATCATGAATTGAATCATGAATCATGAATTGAATCATTAATCATGAATCATGAATTGAATCATGAATCATGAATCATGAATTGAATCATGAATTGAATCATGAATCATGAATCATGAATCATGAATTGAATCATGAATCATGAATCATGAATCATGAATAATAAATTGAATCATGAATCATAAATCATGAATTGAATCATGAATTGAATCATGAATCATGAATCATGAATTGAATCATTAATCATGAATCATGAATTGAATCATGAATCATGAATCATGAATTGAATCATGAATTGAATCATGAATCATGAATCATGAATTGAATCATGAATCATGAATCATGAATCATGAATCATGAATTGAATCATGAATCATGAATCATGAATTGAATCATGAATCATGTATCGAATCATGAATCATGAATTGAATCATGAATCGAATCATTAATCATGAATCATGAATCGAATCATGAATCTTGAATCATGAATTGAATCATGATTCATGAATCATGAATTGAATCATGAATCATGAATCATGAACCGAATCATGAATCATGAGTCAAGTATCATGAATCGAATCATGAATCATTAATTGAATCATGAATCATGAATCATGAATTGAATCATGAATCATGAATCATGAATTGAATCATGAATCATGAATCATGAATCGAATCATGAATCATGAATCAAGAATCATGAATCGAATCATGAATCATGAATTAAATCATGAATCATGAATCATGAATTATGAATTGAATCATGAATCATGAATCATGAATCATGAATCATGAATTGAATCATGAATCATGAATCATGAATCATGAATCATGAATTGAATCATGAATCATGAATCGAATCATGAATCATGAATCAAAAATCATGAATCGAATCATGAATCATGAATTGAATCATGAATCATGAATTGAATCATGAATTGAATCATGAATCATGAATCATGAATCATGAATCATGAATTGAATCATGAATCATGAATTATGAATCATAATTTGAATCATGAATCATGAATCAGGAATTGAATCATGAATCATGAATCAAGAGTCATGAATCGAATCATGAATCATGAATTGAATAATGAATCATGAATTATGAATTGAATCATGAATCAGGAAACATGAATCGAATCATGAATCATGAATCATGAATTGAATCATGAATCATGAATCAAGAGTAATGAATCGAAATATTGTATCATGAATTGAATCATGAATCATGAATCATGAATTGAATCATGAATCAGGAAATTGAATCCTGAATCATGAATTATGAATTATGAATTGAATCATAAATCATAAATCGAATCATGAATCATGAATTGAATAAGGATTCGAATCATGAATTGAATCATGAATCATGAATCATGAATTGAATCATGAATCAGGAAATTGAATCCTGAATCATGAATTATGAATTATGAATTGAATCATAAATCATAAATCGAATCATGAATCATGAATTGAATAAGGATTCGAATCATGAATTGAATCATGAATCATGAATCATGAATTGAATCATGAATCATGAATCAAGAGTCATGAATCGAATCATGAATCATGAATTGAATCATGAATCATGAATCATGAATTGAATCATGAATCAGGAAACATGTATCGAATCATGAATCTTGCATCATGAATTGAATTATGAATTGAATCATGAATCATGAATTATGAATCATGAATTGAATCATGAATCATGAATCATGAATTGAATCATGGATCATGAATCATGAATCGAATCATGAATCATGAATTAAATCATGAATTATGAATCATGAATTGAATCATGAATCATAAATCATGAATTGAATCATGAATCATGAATCATGAATCATGAATTGAATCATGAATCATGAATCAAGAGTCATGAATCGAATCATGAATCATGAATTGAATCATAAATCATGAATCATGAACTATGAATTGAATCATGAATCATAAATCGAATCATAAATCATGAATTGAATCAGGATTCGAATCATGAATTGGATCATGAATCATGAATCAAGAATCTTGAATCGAATCATGAATCATGAATTGAATCATGAATCATGAATCATGAATTAAATCATGAATTATGAATCATGAATTGAATCATGAATCGAATCACGAATCATGAATCATGAATTGTATCATGAATCATGAATCATGAATCATATATTGAATCATGAATCATGAATCAAGAATCATGAATCAAATCATGAATCATGAATTGAATCATGAATCATGAATCATGAATTGAATCATGAATCAGGAAACATAAATCGAATCATGAATTATGAATCATGAATCATGAATTGAATCATGAATCATGAATCATGAATCATGAATTGAATCATGAATCATAAATCGAATCATGAATCATGAATTGAATCAGGATTCGAATCATGAATTGAATCAGGATTCAAATCATGAATTGAATCATAAATTGAATCATGAATCATGAATTATAAATCATGAATCGAATCATGAATCAAGAATCTTGAATCGAATCATGAATCATGAATTGAATCATAAATCATGAATCATGAATCATGAATTAAATCCTGAATTATAAATTGAATCATGAATTGAATCATGAATCATGAATCATAAATTGAACCATGAATCATAAATCATGAATTGAATCATGAATCATGAATCATAAATTGAACCATGAATCATGAATTGAATCATGAATTGAATCATAAATCATGAATCATGAATCATGAATTAAATCCTGAATCATAAAGTGAATCATGAATTGAATCATGAATCATGAATCATAAATTGAACCATGAATCATGAATCATGAACTGAATCATGAATCGTGAATCATAAATTGAACCATGAATCATGAATCATGAATTGAATTATGAATTGAAAAATGAATCATGATTCATGAATTGAATCATGAATTGAATCATGAATTATAAATTAAATAATGAATTATGAATCATGAATTGAATCCTGAATTGAATCATGAATCATGAATTGAAACATATTTCATGAATCATGAATCATGTATTGAATCATGAATCATGAATCATGAATCATGAATTGAATCATGAATCATGAATCATGAATCGAATCATGAATCATGAATTGAATCATGAATTATGAATCATGAATTGAATCATGAATCAGGAATTGAATCATGAATCATGAATCATGAATTGAATCATGAATTGAATCATAAATCATGAATCATGAATCATGAATTCAATCATGAATCATGAATTGAATCATGAATCATGAATCATGCATTGAATCATGAATCATGAATAATAAATTGAATCATGAATCATTAATTGAATCATGAATTAAATCATGAATCATGAATCATGAATTGAATCATGAATCATGAATCATGAATTAAATCATGAATCATGTATCGAATCATGAATCATGAATTGAATCATGAATCGATACATGAATCATGAATCATGAATCGAATCATGAATCATGAGTCAAGAATCATGAATCGAATCATGAATCATGAATTGAATCATGAATCATGAATCATGAATCATGAATTGAATCATGAATCATGAATCATGAATCGAATCATGAATCATGAATCAAGAATCATGAATCGAATCATGAATCATGAATTGAATCATTAATCATGAATCATGAATTATGAATTGAATCATGAATCATGAATCATGAATCATGAATTGAATCATGAATCATCAATCATGAATCATGAATTGAATCATGAATCATGAATCATGAATCATGAATCGAATCATGAATCAAGAATCTTGAATCGAATCATGAATCATGAATGGAATCATAAATCATGAATCATGAATCATGAATTAAATCCTGAATCATAAATTGAATCATGAATTGAATCATGAATCATGAATCATAAATTGAACCATGAATCATGAATCATGAATTGAATCATGAATCATGAATCATAAATTGAACAATGAATCATGAATCATGAATTGAATCATAAATCATGAATCATGAATCATGAATTAAATCCTGAATAATAAAGTGAATCATGAATTGAATAATGAATCATGAATCATAAATTGAACCATGAATCATGAATCATGAATTGAATCATGAATCGTGAATCATAAATTGAACCATGAATCATGAATCATGAATTGAATTATGAATTGAATCATGAATCATGATTCATGAATTGAATCATGAATTGAATCATGAATTATAAATTAAATAATGAATCATGAATCATGAATTGAATCCTGAATTGAATCATGAATCATGAATTGAAACATATTTCATGAATCATGAATCATGTATTGAATCATGAATCATGAATCATGAATTGAATCATGAATCATGAATCATGAATCGAATCATGAATCATGAATTGAATCATGAATTATGAATCATGAATTGAATCATGAATCATGAATCATGAATTGAATCATGAATCATGAATAATAAATTGAATCATGAATCATGAATCATGAATTGAATCATGAATTAAATCATGAATCATGAATCATGAATTGAATCATGAATCATGAATCATGAATTAAATCATGAATCATGTATCGAATCATGAATCATGAATTTAATCATGAATCGATACATGAATCATGAATCGATACATGAATCATGAATCATGAATCGAATCATGAATCATGAGTCAAGACTCATGAATCGAATCATGAATCATGAATTGAATCATGAATCATGAATCATGAATCATGAATTGAATAATGAATCATGAATCGAATCATGAATCATGAATCAAGAATCATGAATCGAATCATGAATCATGAATTGAATCATGAATCATGAATCATGAATTATGAATTGAATCATGAATCATGAATCATGAATCATGAATTGAATCATGAATCATCAATCATGAATCATGAATTGAATCATGAATCGAATCATGAATCATGAATCAAAAATCATGAATCAAATCATGAATCATGAATTGAATCATGAATCATGAATCATGAATTGAATCATGAATCATGAATCATGAATCGAATCATGAATCATGAATCATGAATTATGAATTGAATCATGAATCATGAATCATGAATTGAATCATGAATCATGAATCATGAATCATGACATGAATCATGAATCATGAATCATAAATCAAATCATGAATCATAAATTGAATTAGGATTCGAATCATGAATTGAATCAAGAATCATGAATTAAATCATGAATCATGAATCTTGAATCATGAATCATGAATCATGAATCATGAATTGAATCATTAATTTAATCATGGATCATGAATCATGAATCGAATCATTAATCATGAATTAAATCATGAATTATGAATCATGAATTGAATCATGAATCATGAATCATGAATTGAATCATGAATCATGAATCATGAATTGAATCATGAATCATGAATCATGAATCATGAATTGAATCATGAATCATGAATCAAGAGTCATGAATCGAATCATGTATCATGAATTGAATAATGAATCATGAATCATAAATTGAATCATGAATCAGGAAATTGAATCATGAATCATGAATTATGAATTATGAATTGAATCATGAATCATAAATCGAATCATGAATCATGAATTGAATCAGGATTCGAATCATGAATTGAATCAGGATTCGAATCATGAATTGAATCATGAATCATGAATCATGAATTGAATCATGAATCATGAATCAAGAGTCATGAATCGAATCATGAATCATGAATTGAATCATGAATCATGAATCATGAATTGAATCATGAATCAGGAAACATGAATCGAATCATGAATCATGAATTGAATCATGAATTGAATCATGAATCATGAATCATGAATCATGAATTGAATTATGAATTGAATCATGAATCATGAATTATGAATCATGAATTGAATCATGAATCATGAATCATGAATTATGAATCATGAATTGAATCATGAATCATGAATCGAATCATGAATCATGAATTAAATCATGAATTATGAATCATGAATTGAATCATGAATCATGAATTATGAATTGAATCATGAATCATGAATCATGAATCATGAATTGAATCATGAATCATGAATCAAGAGTCATGAATCGAATCATGAATCATGAATTGAATCATAAATCATGAATCATGAATTATGAATTGAATCATGAATCATAAATCGAATCATAAATCATGAATTATGAATCATGAATCGAATCATGAATCATGAATCATAAATCATGAATCGAATCATGAATCATGAATTGAATCATGAATCATGAATCATGAATTGAATTATGAATCATGAATCATGAATCGAATCATGAATCATGAATCATGAATTATGAATTGAATCATGAATCATGAATCATGAATTGAATCATGAATCATGAATCATGAATCATGACATGAATCATGAATCATGAATCATAAATCAAATCATGAATTATAAATTGAATTAGGATTCGAATCAAGAATTGAATCATGAATCAAATCATGAATCATAAATTGAATTAGGATTCGAATCATGAATTGAATCAAGAATCATGAATTAAATCATGAATCATGAATCTTGAATCATGAATCATGAATTGAATCATGAATCATGAATTATGAATCATGAATTGAATCATGAATCAGGAATTGAATCATGAATTGAATCATGAATCATGAATCATGAATCTTGAATCATAAATTGAATTATGAATCAAATCATGAATCATGAATTGAATCATGAATCATGAATTAAATCATGAATCATGAATCATGAATTGAATCATGAATCATGAATTGAATCATGAATTAAATCATGAATCATGAATCATAAATTGAATCATGAATCATGAATTGAATCATAAATTGAATCATGAATCATGAATCATGAATTGAATCATGAATCATGAATCATGAATCATGAATCATGAATTGAATCATGAATCATGAATCATGAATCGAATCATGAATCATGAATTGAATCATAAATCATGAATCGTGAATCGAATCATGAATCATGAATCATGAATCATCAATTGAATGATGAATCATGAATCATGAATCATGAATTGAATCATGAATCATGAATTAGGAATCATGAATTGAATCATGAATCATGAATCATGAATTGAATCATGAATCATAATTCATGAATCAAATCATGAATCATGATTAATGAATTGAATCATGAATCATGAATTGAATCATAAATCATGAATCATGAATTGAATCATGAATCATGAATCATGAATTGAATCATGAATCATGAATCATGAATCATGACATGAATCATGAATCATGAATCATAAATCAAATCATGAATTATAAATTAAATTAGGATTCGAATCATGAATTGAATCAAGAATCATGAATTAAATCATGAATCATGAATCTTGAATCATGAATCATGAATTATGAATCATGAATTGAATCATGAATCAGGAATTGAATCATGAATCATGAATCATGAATTGAATCATGAATCATGAATCATGAATCATGAATCATGAATCGAATCATGAATCATGAATTGAATCATAAATCATGAATCGTGAATCGAATCATGAATCATGAATCATGAATTGAATGATGAATCATGAATCATGAATCATGAATTGAATCATGAATCATGAATTGAATCATAAATCATGAATCATGAATCAAATCATGAATCATGAATCAAATCATGAATCATGATTAATGAATTGAATCATGAATCATGAATTGAATCGTGAATCATGAATCATGAATCATGAATTGAATCATTAATCATGAATTATGAATCATGAATTGAATCATTAATCATGAATCATGAATTGAATCATGAATCATGAATAATGAATCATGAATTGAATCATGAATTGAATCATGAATCATGAATCATGAATTATGAATTGAATCATGAATCATGAATCATGAATCATGAATTGAATCATGAATCATCAATCATGAATCATGAATTGAATCATGAATCATAAATCATGAATCGAATCATGAATCATAAATTGAATTAGGATTCGAATCATGAATTGAATCAAGAATCATGAATTAAATCATGAATCATGAATCTTGAATCATGAATCATGAATTGAATCATGAATCATGAATTATGAATCATGAATTGAATCATGAATCAGGAATTGAATCATGAATCATGAATCATGAATTGAATCATGAATCATGAATCATGAATCTTGAATCATAAATTGAATTATGAATCAAATCATGAATCATGAATTGAATCATGAATCATGAATTAAATCATGAATCATGAATCATGAATTGAATCATGAATTGAATCATGAATCATGAATTGAATCATGAATTAAATCATGAATCATGAATCATAAATTGAATCATGAATCATGAATTGAATCATAAATTGAATCATGAATCATGAATCATGAATTGAATCATGAATCATGAATCATGAATCGAATCATGAATCATGAATTGAATCATAAATCATGAATCGTGAATCGAATCATGAATCATGAATCATGAATCATGAATTGAATGATGAATCATGAATCATGAATCATGAATTGAATCATGAATCATGAATTATGAATCATGAATTGAATCATGAATCATGAATCATGAATTGAATCATGAATCATAATTCATGAATCAAATCATGAATCATGATTAATGAATTGAATCATGAATTATGAATTGAATCGTGAATCATGAATCATGAATCATGAATTGAATCATTAATCATGAATTATGAATCATGAATTGAATCATTAATCATGAATCATGAATTGAATCATGAATCATGAATTGAATCATGAATCATGAATAATGAATCATGAATTGAATCATGAATTGAATCATAAATCATGAATCATGAATTGAATCATGAATCATGAATCATGAATTGAATCATGAATCATGAATCATGAATCATGACATGAATCATGAATCATGAATCATAAATCAAATCATGAATTATAAATTAAATTAGGATTCGAATCATGAATTGAATCAAGAATCATGAATTAAATCATGAATCATGAATCTTGAATCATGAATCATGAATTGAATCATGAATCATGAATTATGAATCATGAATTGAATCATGAATCAGGAATTGAATCATGAATCATGAATCATGAATTGAATCATGAATCATGAATCATGAATCTTGAATCATAAATTGAATTATGAA